>NC_142348.1:23825000-23970000 GCF_054954075.1 Amborella trichopoda | reverse complement strand
CGGTTGTTGTCATCTCCTCTTCCAACCTTTGCCAAAAAACAACAGCTCCAAAACTCAAATTTCAGAGAATTCACACTAGAATATAAAAATTTCCTGTGAGTCCAAAAAAATTCCTTCCTGATGGAAAAAACAAACTAGATTCTACACGAGCAAGCAGCTAAAATTTCAGATAATTCACCACAAAATAAATAAACCCTAAAATGATCTATTACCTCTGATTAGGGGCACTACATTCCTGGTTGTTGCCATCTCCTCTTCCAAATTTTGCCAAAAAACGACAGCTCCAAGACCGGATATAACAGAAGAAAATAAAAAAAGGACATGGATTCAAAGATTAGGGTTTCTGCTACTGTGAGAAGAGTGAACTAAGAAGACAGCAAGGAAAAACCAGTCCTATCTCCCCCTCAACCACTAACCCTTCTTCTCTCTATTATTCTGCCTCCTCTCTTCTTCGTCTCTCTTCTTCTCTCTATTCTTCTGCCTCTTCTCTTTTATTTCTCTCTTCTTCTCTTTTTCTCTCTCTAAACTCGTTAAGTTTGGTTTTCAAATGGCATTGTTCTTGTCTGGTCGAGATATATAAAGGCACCGCTATCAACGGTCATTTGTTTGTGACGGTTGGATTCGTTTTTTCCATTGGTTGGGACATTGGATTCTGCCGAAACACATCCAACGGTTGGCAACTTCTTGCAAAATTGTCTCTCTCGCCCTCCCTCTCTCTAGGTAACATTGGCTGGCATATATATAGTAAGACCCAGTTTCTACGCGGCAAATAGAAATACGGGCCTGTTGATAAATCTATTTTTCAGATGGATTTTAAGACTTAAATAAATAAATTTTAAAAATTAAAAGTAATAAATCTAATAAGAAAATATTTAGACCGTTTGTTTGTATTATTTTATATTTATCTTTAAAATGGAAGCTTTACACGTTCTAAACCGCATATGTAGAAATGTTGTCCAATCCATATGAAACAATTTTCCACATGTAATTTATGGAGACGTAGTAATTAGAAAGGGAAAGGGTTTCTACGAGTCATGGGACTCATAGGGACTCATATATAGAGATGAGTCATCTCTTAAAAATTCATTTTTGAGATAAAATTTAGACCTAATTTTTAAGGAATATATAACCTTTAACATGGACATCATGAATTTATTAGAAAAACAAATTTTAAAAGCTGAAACAGATAATTTTACGAATGAAATATTTAGACCATTGGTTATAACTTTTTTCGAAAGAAACTACCCATATGAATCCATCTTTAAGATAGATGTTTTATGCCTCTGGGAATACAAATGTAAGAATTTGTCCCCTGGTGCATACAACAAGTTTCCAATCTGAAGATGGTGATACCTCAAACAAAAATAAATTTGAGAAAAAGAAAAAAGAATAGAAATCTAGAAACGATGCGGTCCCTTCCACATACACATAGAAGGGACCTACAACGGTACTCCTGTAGGTGTCCAACATACTTGAATTTCCTGGAGTACAAGACTGATTTATTTGACATAAATTTCAGGAGAAAAAAAATGAGTTCCTTCGCCTAAATTTCACAATCAAAAGTGAACTAAGTTGAAAGTTCATTTCTTTGATATAAATTTCAAGAGAAAAAAATGAGTTCCTTCGCCTAGATTTCACAATCAAAAGTGGACTAAGTTAAAAGCTTAAATTATATCTTAGCTCGTTTTCCCTTAAGAGTCAAACTATTTTTTTTGTTAATTCAGATGTAGTGCGGTTCTCATACTTCCAAGCATATTGCTTTATTGTTGGTTGGTCCTTTTTGTTCCCCGTCTAATGACCTTTTTGATTTGAGCAACTAGGCTGGTAGAGCATGATAGCTTTCTTATGATCCACCGGTTAAGAAGTTTGGATTTACCTTTTGTCATAATGATGAGTTAGAAGTTAAAAGAGTTATTAAGCAAAGTCATTGGAGAGTAATCCATTTTTTCGACTACAAAAAAGTGTTTGCTTAAGTTTAATAGTAATTTTTTGTAACTACAGCTCTGAGGGAAGAAGACGCAATCCGTTTGGCTAAGTGTTTGCTTAAGTTTAATAGTAATTTTTTGTGGACATTTTCTAGCTTCTTGAATACCATGGCACCGAAAAAACTCCTACCATTTAGACTGGTTGTTAAGAAGGGAACCCTTCAACAGAGCAGTAGAGACCGCCTCTTTTTAATCTTGATCATGAAGAAGAAATGCAAACAGAGAATCCTAGTAATGCTATTGTGGACCCTCAACAAGTTCAAACTATGGTGGCGATGGATGGCTCTATTGAGGAAGCATTGATGATTCCCCCGTTAAATGTTTTCCCAGCTGAGAACCTAGAGTTGATTTCTTTTAAGGATTACAAGTTCTCGCATCTGATGATGATGAACATGAGAATTTTGAAAGTATCCTTGGGGACATGGGAGTGACTTTCAATGCTCTGAATAGACAGGTTGCAGATGCTTTATGAGGAAAGGTCTAGAGGGCCAAGGAGGAAGAAGGAGTAAGGTGGGAGACAAGGTCATCGAGACTCCTGCTGAGAAGACAAAAGTTGAGGGCAAAGGGATTGCCAAGAGTATTCCCAAGCCTACAAGATCATCGCCTAGCCTTGCACCTCAAAAAATGGATCAAGGTGGTGGTGGTTTGATCATCCTAAGTGATGACAGTGTAATGGAACCCGTAGAATCATGTACGTCCATATCCGCTGGGAAGGTGAGGAGCTTGTCGAAAATGGAGCTACTTATGCACCAAAATGAAGCTAATAAGTTGGAATGTTCGGAGCCTTGGTGAGTTGCGTCGTAAGAAGGAGGTAAAGCTTCTTGTCCATAAATATAAGTTGATGTTTTGTTATTGCATGAAACTAAATTACCAAATCCGTCTCTTTTTATTGTCAAGGAGATTTGGATTTTGGGTTTGTTATTTTTTGTGGGGCGGATTATGTCGGTGCCTGTGGGGGTTTATGGATTGTGTGGGATCCTAATGTTTCATGTTGTCCTAACATCATTACAAATACTTGTTTTGTGGGAGTTATTTTGGAAGGTCATTTTTCTTCTTATATGCGGTTGTTGATCAATGCTTTTAGAAGTGTGAGGGTCGCCTCTAAGTCACTGATATACTTAGACTATGTGCCTCATGTGATTATGTGTTGCATAGGGTTAAGAGAACTAAAAGGAAATAAGAACCCCAATATCTAAGTATAATAACCCTACATGGGATGGTCATGACTCATAGGGAATGAGTCGACACTCTGATACGAGAACAACTTGTGGCATGTGCACTCACAATTGCGCAAGAAGCCACTCTTCTAAGTGTAATTATCCAACTAGGAAGAGCTGGTACACATGTGCAGGGACCCTATATATTATTGTTTCTATGTCCCCAAGAGCACACCTGTAATTCACTCACACCTAAAAGTATTGGAAAATTGATTGGGATGACATTGATAAACCATATTATGCGTCCTTACCAGAGCCTTTGGATTATAGGCTTGTTACGTCATTCCAAGTTAATGGACCATCATCCCGAACTAGCGCAGTGCAGTACTCTGATACTAAAATTTCAACCCATAGATCTCATTTACTTCTTGTCCAATTTTGTTTTGATATCAAAATAAGTATTTTTTTTATATGAAAAATGATTTTGAGATTTTTAAGAAATTTTGGCAATTTTTAAAATTTTTTTGGAGTTAGAATATGAGGTTTTTTAATTTATTTGGGGTATATTTCAATCAAGGAAAGCTAGTGGAGGCCACACGTACTATCCAAGTGGCTATAAGGTGACACAGGGCACCTCATGGGACCGACATGCCTCTAACATAAAATCCCCTTAGGTGTCTTTCCTTGGAATTTGTGTGTTTTATAATAAGGAGTTTTATATAGTTTAAATGAAAAATAGTTCTATTACTTAAGTGAGTAATTTTGTCACACGCTTTAGATGGCACTCATGTAGTTTTTTTTCACATGTGTCTAGGGTTGAGGATACATCATGAAATTTTGGCTTAGGCCCTAAGTCTTGGATGATAATCATAGTATAAATCACATTTTGGTGTGGCATCATCTATTGGCTAAGGTCAGGTGAAATTTTTGAAATGGCTTCATTTCCTTTTGAGCAAATATAGATATGGCCATTTGAGTTCTTTACGGTGTCTAGCCCACTTGATGCTCCATACTTAAGGTGATCCCCATAGCCTCTACTCTTTTATTTTTAGAGTATTTCTTCTGTCTTTTTATTGCTGTAAATTTGTGATTACAATAAAAATTTTCTCCTTTTATGCTCGAGTGTTTGTGATCTTTGATTACCTTGTAAAACTATGCATCCACACCACGTAATGTGCATAGTCTAGTTTTCAATCTTGAATTTATACACCACTTTCTCTACCATTTGGTTAATCTAATTTCTTTGAGAATTATATGAGATATTTCATGCATACTAGCAAGCATTTAGTGATTCTTTGAATGCCCCATCATAGTCATTTGATCCTAAAGCATTTCCCTTGTGAATCAATACTTGTTTTCTCTTGTCTATGGTCATATACTCCCATACATCATAAGATGTCTATGCTCATTGTTTTTATCAACATTATCATCAAAAGTACATTTATGTCTCTCATTTTGAAGCTAATAAAGTGGTTAATAATTGAGCATAAGCTTGTCGTCACATAAGTGAGACAAGCCCTTTGTATCACAGTCGTCCGTGCTGTCATACATGGGACAAAATTAAGACCCTAAAAGGTCCGCTTATGTGATCTTGGCACAAAGGGTTTGACAATTGGCTTCCCCTTGATACTTTTCACTTATTTGCTGTAATTTTGAGTTTTTAAATGTTTTGTGGTATGGAGAGTTGATCATGTAATGTTTGGAGTTGGTTTATATTGTTTAGAAAATTATATGTGCACAATGTTGTCAGATTCTCTTCGGAGTCGTCTTCGATTTGGTGAGAAAATGAAGCAATTTAGTGCTTTAGCCGATCGGGGGAAGACTTCAAATATTTTTAATTTAATAAATAAATTAGATATATATCTAAAATAAATAAAAATAATGAAAAAATAAAAATTTCAAAAAAATGAAAAAAGAAAAAATATTTTTATGTAGATATTTCTTTGCTTAGGCCGAAGAGGCCAAGCTTCAGCAAAATCGGCTTGAATCATACCCAAATTTGATTGAAGTGGCCCAAATCTAACTGAAACGACAGTACCAAGCTTCGCTTCACTTCGGTCTGGTCGCTCTGAAAAATGTGCAAATTTAATTTCAAATGTTTAAAAAAAACATCATGACTCCTAATGAACTACCAAAGAGCAAACACATTCGGGGTCAAATTCACCCATGTATTCCATATCATAGAAATACAGGCTTTACCTATCATACTGAGAGCGGAAGAGTTCCATAGGCTTGAACCTATGTTACAATTTACATCAGCCTGAAAGCTAGATTCGGGCCTTGAAGTCTATACATAGGATTCTAGGAAAGGAAAATATACAAACACACATCAAATAAATCAATACCAAGGCCATCATGAGCCTATATACCTGACTTTATGCAGAGGTATTATATGGATGGTCTGCTCCTTCGATATCAAGCTTATCGTGAGTCTAAATTTAATAGCTTCTCTCTCTCTCTATCAGATTATTGCAATGTAGCAGCAACAACAGTAGTATCAATGGGCTGATCCTTAACTTACTGAAAAATACAATCACTCTCTTCTATCTCTCTCAATCATGCAAATATCATCAAAGAGTGTTTATGTCTCAGTCTCTCACTGAGCTGAACTGATCCAATCCTGTCAATCCAATGAAATTGAAGTCCTTTCCTCATCAAGAATTGAGGTTTATATAATCCTTCAATAGTTGATAAGCATAAAAGCTTATCATGTTTATCCATTCGTTTATCACATGCCTTTATCTTTTATAATTGAGCCATAGACGATAACCATGTATCTTTGTTTGAATGTGAATGCTCTCATAGATGGCTTTGTTGATAACTACATGCTTGGTTAATGTTCATCTTATTTGACATTTGAATTCGAATTCGAAGCTCTAAGATTTCAGCAGGAACACCATGTAAGAAAAATAAGGGATTTTGTTATTCGTATCCATCGTAGATTAAGTTGTTGAAGCCAAGTTCTACCATGTCCGCATATTTCTTCTACCGCTTCTTGGTGATGAACCCTTTGGTCATGAAATTTGGAGAGATTGTAGAGAACCCAGAGACGAACCCAATGATCCAAGTTTCGCTTCAAATAGATTATATATGAGAGAGATATCGTTCAACAAAGTGGACCCTTTGCTGCTAGAAATTACGCCAGTAGGATTAGTGATTTGCATGCTCAACCGCTCCTACCTCAAGAATTAATATAATGTCGCACCTTTTAATGGTGATAAAGCATTAAGTCAGGAATCTAATGGTCATGGGTCAGCATTAATTCAAAAATCTAATGGTCCTGGACCCATGACAAAACTCCTCGTATATAGAGAGAAACCTCAATTTTGATGACCGGAGGTCATCCTGGCTTTGACAGACAGCGTATAAGGCCCTTGATTGTCAATGAATACAGATGAGGAGTTAAACCATTTCTGAATACTGTGAAACTTCACGGTAAGGGATATAATGCCTCAATTATGAATCCTTGAAAGTCTCGACTTCATCCCAAACATAAAATTTGGGGTGTCGGTCAAGGCATATCTTGACCACCAAATGAATACGGGTGCTAGGGTTAAGTCAACTCCGAATGATGCCCATTTTGTATAATTCTTGGACTTAAAGGCATATGAAACCTCATGAATCACATTTGCAAGGATGCACCTCATTGTGATATCATATGATGAGGCTTTCCTTAGGCTCCATCCATCAAACACTTTATCCTTGGCCAACGATGGATTCAAAGAGACTTATCGCATCTCACCAAACTCCTCCAGTATCATTCAGAGAGGTGTATATGGGCCATTGGATTGTATATGTATCTCATAATTTGTCTCAAATTGATATGATTTCATGGTCTCTTATCATCGATCATTAGTCACGATGCACATGTGTGACCGATGATGGATTAGGAAGCTTATCATTCTGTATCAAATTTATCATTCTGTATCAAATTATTTCACCTATCATATGGAGAGGTATATATGGGCCTTAGGAGCATATATATCCTAAAACTCTTCTCACGTTTGAGATGGTAAAGGTATCTTCTATCATCAATTGTTAGTCAAGGAGAACATTAGACCAATGTCAGATTGGATAGTGTCATACCACATCAAATTCCTTTAATATCTTATGAAGACACATGTATGAACCTTAGGAGTATATGTATCTTAGAATTTGTCTCACACTGATATGGTTTGACTCCTCTCGTTATCATTAGTCATAAGTCATGATATATATGAGTTGACTGATAAACAATACTGTAAAGGCATCTTGGAGCCTTCATATGATGAGTCCTGGGAATATCATATCTTCATATCGTTGTATCATATCAGGGTTGTATCTTTGGAAATATCTTCACAGATCACGCTCAATATCTTATCGACTGTCCGTCAAGACATCTATCTGGCACCAGTTAAGCACTTGTTTTATAATTACACCTTCAATTCATTATGCGTCTGGTTAAAATGTACTTATTTTGTATGGTGACTAAAAACACAGCCAACAAAACCGCCCCAAATGTTATATGTGTGGGAGAATCCCAAAAGGTGTGTGACATCAGGTGATTTGGTGGTTTACCGACATCGATTATCCCTTTCATCATGGTCATGCATACATGCCTCGTTTTCCTCAAGAATTCCTTTAATCTAAGAGTCTTGAATTAATGGCGGAACATACTCATCAAAGCGTCATTTCTCAACACATTATCATCAGTATCCCTTATTTCCAAGAGATCACTCCTTCGGCTTCCATGTGAGTACCTATAAATATCGGTTAGCTATGAGAACTCTACTCACATCACATCATAAGTTCTCCAATCCCAAACTTCCCTCGTCAGCTATCCATCTCTCTAAATCCCGACCTTATTGCTGCTATTAAGGGTAGTAGGGATCATATAATAGACATTCCCCTAGCCGTTATGGCAGCAAAGGGTAGTCGCAGCCAATCTTCCCACTTTTGGGTTGTTGGCATATCCTCATCTTCTTCAGAAGACTTTGAAGAAGGGGCCCATGAGGCAGCCTCAAAGGGAAGGCTTAAAAAAAACCCAACCCAAATCAAGCAACTCGCCTACAAGAGCTAGTGAAAAAGCTTTGACCTGTGACTAAACTCATATCATGAGCACTGGTTGTCAGACAAAGCCTTAACATTAGTTGTCGGTCAAAGCTTTAGGATGAATATATCTGGAATAAGTCCAAGGTTGAACTTATGACCTAAGCCATATCATGAGCATTAGTCGTTGGTCAAAAACCTCTGACAAATATATCTGGAATCAATCCGAGGTTTAGACCTATGACTTGAGCCATACAAGGGGTATTAGTCGTCAATCAAAGCCAAAGACAATATATATATATATATATATATATATATATATATATATATATATATATATATATATATATATAAGAAATGAGTCTAAGGTCGGATCTTCGACTTAAGCCATATGGTGGGCAATTGTCATTGGTCATACTCTTAGACCAATATGAGAAGTGAGTCTAAGGTCGAACCTTCAACATCAGCTATAACAGGCATCAGGCGTTGGTCAGAGTCTTAGACCAATATATGAGAAATGGATCTAAGGTTGAACCTTTGAATTAAGCCATGACAAACATCAATCATCCATCAAAACCTTAGGCAATATATGAGATATGAGACTAAGGTCGAACCTTCGACTTAAACCATAATAGGCATGAGCTGTCGATTAGAGTTTTAGACCAATATATGAGAAATTGATCTAAGATCAAACCTTCGAATTAAGCCATGATAAGCACCAGTCACTTGTCAGAGTCTTAGCCTAATATATGAGAAATGCACCTAAGGTCGGACTTTCTACTTAAGCCATGACATGCATGAACTATCGGTCAATGAGTCTAAGGTCAAACCTTTGACTTAAGCCTTAACATGCATGAACTATCGGTCAAAATCTCAGACCAATATATGATAAATGGAACTAAGGTTGAGCCTTCAGCTTAAGCCATGACAGGCATCAGTCGTTAGTCGGAACCTTGGTAATATATGAGATACGAGTCTAAGGTCGAACCTTCAACTTAAGCCATAACAGGCATGAGCCATCGATTAGAGTCTTAGACCAACATATGAGAAATGGATATAAGATCGAACATTCAACTTAAGCCATGACAAACATCAATGATTTGTCAGAGTCTTAACCCAATATATGAGAAATGTAAGGTCAGACTTTCGACTTAAAGTCATGACAGGCATCGGTAGTTGGTCAGAGCCTTAGACCAATATGAATGATATGCAGATGAGTTCCGATTAATTGAAACTCTTTTATCCTATTTTAGATGTCATGTGTCCCAAGAAATTCCTGAAGGAAGGAGATGATTGGTGGGAAAAGTGCACCAGAGTTGAATTAGCTCGTCATAGACCCGTATACCAAGCTGACGGCAATGTCAATGAATATCTAAGATGGCCCCTTTCTATCAATTATTTGATCGAACCTCTTGGCCTTGGCAAGTTTAGCAAGGATTATCATCCGGGTCTTCCTCCATAAAGCCTCCTTCTCCATTATGCGCATAAAATTGTCGTTGGAAATAGAATATTTCCTATACTTGCACATCTAAAACAAGGATATGTTATATATATATATATATATATATATATATATATATATATATATATATATATATATATATATATATATATATATATATATATATATATATATATATCTGTGTTTGTGTGTGTGTGTAATATATACATATATATATTACACATATCCAACGATATATATAAATATGTGTGTGTGTGTGTGTGTGTGTGTGTTTTACATATATATCTGTGGAATATATATATGTGTAATATATATATATATATATATATATATATATATATATATATATATATATATATATATATATATATATATATCGTTGGATATGCACATAAAATTGTCGTTGGATATGTTTTAGATATATATATGTGTAATATATGTTATATATATATACATATATATATATATATATATATATATATATATATATATATATATATATATATATATATATATATATATATATATATATATATATATATATATATGTGTGTGTGTGTGTGTGTGTGTGTGTGTGTGTGTGTGTGTGTGTGTGTGTGTGTGTGTATGTGTAATATATATATGTTTTAGATATATATATGTGGAATAGATGTATATATATGTGTAATATATATATATCGTTGGAGATGTGATATCTAAAACACGGAAATTAATACCAAAGAAAAGAAAAAAAAAAAAAAGGAAAATATCTCCTTATCCCCTATTTTTAACTTTCATATCTCATGAGATCCAAGAAATGAAAATGTTGCTTGTTAGCAAAATGCCTTCATCTTTTCTATTTTACAATCCCCTGGACCCCTTTAACCATAAAATTTTGATCCAAACAAATACTAAAATGACGCCCTATTTAAACTACATCACTCTCTCTCTAAAACTCAATCTCTCTCTCTTCGCTTCTCGGTGAGTTTACCAATCAAGGGGTTTAGCTTGAGCTCGAACACGAGCATACTTCTTATATGTGAAAGAGAGATGGAGTTTGGGTTTTAGAGAGATGGAGTTTTAGAGAGAGAAAGGTGAAGTTTGAGTTTTAAGAAGAGAGATGGAGTTTTGAGTGTGAGAGAGAGAGACAGAGTTTGGGTTTTAGAGAGAAATGAAGTTTTGAGAGAGAGAGAGTCGATGATTTAAGCGAGAGATGGAGTTTTAGAGAGAGAAAGAGATAGAATCATTTCATAAGTTATTGAGGCCAATAATACATGGTCAAAAGGGTTTAGGAGGTTGGAAGATTAAAAAGATGAAGTCATTTTGCTTACAAGTAATATTTTCAATTCTTGGGTCTAATGAGATATAAAAGTTAAAAATAGAAAATTAGAGGATCTTATCCCAAAAAAAAAAAATACACTCTCTATGTGCCTAAAAAGAATAGAATCCCAAGATTGCACTGGAACCATCCAATTTTTGGAGGATATGATCTAGATGTTAGAGAACTCAAAATGTACAATTTTTTTATTTGAAAATAATTATAATTTGAAAATAATCATCTAATTATAATTAGATGGAATGCAAAATTTCAAATCAAATGCAAAAAAAATTCTTTAAAATAAATGTTTCACCCGATGGAGTAAATGTATAGTATGCTCCTGAACATAGACAATGCAAGGACAGAGAGAGAGAGAGAGAGAGAGAGAGAGAGAGAGTGTTGGCATGTGGGCCTTTAAAGAGTAGTTACTACATTACATTATTAGAAATAATCATCAACATTTAACCTCTATCGATGCAGAAAAAGCACTGGTTATAGTTGTGAAAATTAGATTTGCACAAAAATCAAGGTAAAAATGATTGGAGTTTGTTATGTCATGTCAGTCAAGGCCCGTCAGTGAGATGTCTAGGGCTAGCAATGGATCGGGCCAGCCCATTGCCAGCCCAGCCCGGCATTGCCAAGACTGGGTCAAAGGGATATTGGCTCAAGCCAAGCTGGGTCACATAGACTATTTAAAAAAAAAAGAAAAAAAAAAAAGAAGTCTTTAAGGAGAAACATCAAGCCTGGCATGGTCTGGACCCGGTAGACTCGGCCCTTGAGCCACAGTGACCTGGTCCTCAGGCCATATTTTGTGGCTCGCAGCCTACCTCTTTTGGAATCAGGCCGGACTGTGTGACCCATTGCCAACCCTCTTAGTTAACCGCTCGCCACAAAGAACCTTTAGGAATAAGGATTCTATACAACGAAACTATTAAATTTTAGTATACTGAGGTCACAATTACTTATAACCATCCGATGTAAAACTTGATAGCTTGAGGGTGTCACAAAGTTCGAAAAAATTTATGAACCTAGAGCTCGGTCAATGAAATAAATATACCACCGAATTTTACATCTAATGGTCAAGATCATTTGTGACCACCATGTACCAAAGGTAAATGGTCTCATTGTATACTTTCCCTTGAAAATATAGTAGTTTTGCAAGTACATTCATTAAGAAGCCTTTGGTTACCAAAAAGGCTAGATTTAGGGTAGGAAAAGTGTTTCGTGCATCAGGGGACGCATGTCATATGCGCCCCCTTGATGCATCAAACATCCATCTCAAAAATATCATATTTTATTTTTAAAAGTTATTCTTTTTTTAGATTCATATTCACCGTGATGGAGATTCTCAACTGCTAAACTTTTGGATCTAGAATCCATCTTGAAGATGAGATGGATTTTGGAGGGAGGACTTATATAAATAGATGAGTCGGGGGACCGTCATTTATGGTTTCACATACATACTGTTACTAAAATTCAATCCCCAAATGCCCATCACATTCCAAGAACCTGTTGAAAAGCTAAAAAACTTCTTGTCCTTAGACAAGTTTCAGTAGGGAATACCTTCTTTCAAGTATCATGCAATGGGTGTGGAATATTTTCCTTTTGAGTATTGTACAATTGCTCCATCTTTAAAGTGAGATCAGAAAATGAATTCAGAAAAATGAATTCAGAAAATAATTATCAGATTAAATTATAATATACAATGTCATGGCTAATACATGAAGAGACAAATAAATAGATAGAAATGGACAGATGGATGGATTGATAGACAGACAAATAGATAGATAGATAGATAGATAGAGGGAGAAAAAGGGAGTATTGCAAATTAATTATTATACACAGCAACTTCAAGTGAAGATCAGAGCAAATATTGAATGAATCAGCAACCTCTTTTGGTTCTATTTCTTTCCTCCTACCTCTGCAACTCGTAAGGCAATGAAAGGTCGGTTCTTCTTCTTTTACACCAATCTCCTATTGGAATTCGACTTTTGATCCTTCAAGCTGATAATACATGGGCAAATTTATAGTGTTAACTAGTGCAAATGAAAACCTTTAATCAGGTAAACAAAGGAAAAATGACATTGTTGAGATGGATTTGCGAGAGAGAGAGAGAGAGAGAGATGTTTAAGACTCCTCAGATTAAACCACAAGAGAGCATTAAGTTTGATGATGCATATGATATTAGACACCGATAAGGTGGGGGGGTGGGGAGAGATATTTAAAACTTCAGAATAATACCGGCAGAAGGGGGGGGTGTTAGGGGTGGGGATAGATATAAAACTTCTTATTAATATGGTGGGGGGGGGGGGGGGGTGGGGGAAAGCGACCATCCCTTGTTCTTCAGTGCTCTCAACTGGATTAGCATTTGAAAGTGATCTAGTAAGGATAGCTCCCTATCATGTCTGGATCACATCTTTCAAATGCCTTTTCCATTTCTCCATTGCTCAGACATTGCATCAGCTAGAGTTAGCACAACCATTGAAAAGTTCTTCAAGTTCAAAACAATTGGGATATTGGCATTGCTCACCCAAGTTGAAGAGCAAGATCCAACTTTTTTTGAAGCTGAGTAAAGAGATCATGAAATCCAAGGCTGTAAAATAACTATTAGAACCCCTTTCCCATGTGTGTGCATGAAAGGTAACAGGTAGATTTGTTGATTTTGCTTTTTTCTTTAGAGATGAGATTGGGTTTATTTGATCATTTAATTTTTTTAGTTATCTTCGGTAAATAAGTCTTTTTATGCTATAGAGAACTGAGGGATAGAGTTGGAATTTAATTTGAGAAGATGAAGGGCTAAGATTTAAGAGTGACTAGGGTTTCTTATGGGGAAAAGTGACTTAAGGTTACTTTTATAAATATGTAAGAAGGAAAACAAAACTAGAAGTATTGAATTTTGGGTCTCATAAAAAAAAATTTTATGTTTTATTTTCCTTCTCTGATTTTCCTAAATCATGTTGTAATATGCAATGCACTCTCATGACTCATGTTACAAAAAAATCATACAATCTTCGAAGGAATATTCATCATGGGAAAACAATGGTATATACATGGTCAAGGGAAATTATGACATAACCCAATACATTGTAGAAATCCCCATTCACCCTCCACTAAAGCCATGGATAATGATGGAGGAACAGTGGCAACCACCCTCAGGTGAGTGGCTCCATGTCAATCTCTATCACTGTCCATCACTTCAATGTATAAGGAAGATCCATCATGACCGGGGTTTTACCATACTGCAGTGGATTAGAATATACTTTGCCCATGGTAAAACAAATGTAACTAACTACATATTTATCAATCCATATAAACCCCAGAATGGGTCCTTTCACACCTTTATAGTGATTCAACTTAGCAACATATTTTAACAGGAATGTTCAACAAACCCCTTTTCTGCTCACCTCGTTATTTTCCGCTTGACCCTTCAGTGGCTGACAATGTAAGCTCTTGCGAAAATTGTCATGAACAGTATCAATGATCACAAAAGAGGAATGCTTTGCACGACGTAAGGTATCAAACTGTAAATGATTATCTACACAGAAGCCTAAGAAGGCTTGCGGTGTATAAAATATTTCACTTTGCAAAATACCATCCTTGTCCTTGGTACTTGAAGGAGGATCATTCATCTCAACCTGCAAGGAGTTAATATGTGGTGTTAATATAGCCAAAAGCATAGCGATCAAAAAGCTAAATGAAGCTGTAAATAGAATTTAGTAAGGGTAAATATAACCTAATAAAATGGAAATGGGTAAAGCAATGTCGATTGGATCATCAACCTCCATTGATGGGATGGAGAGTGATGGAGAGAAGTAAGGTTTCCATGTCAGTTCAAGTGAACCCAACACACACTCCATCATGGCCCATCTTTCAAAGTGGTTTGCAATGACCCAATGGACCATGATTTTTATATAGTCCACCATACTATACAGTCACATTTAAGAAATCTATAAAATATTAAAAGTTGAAATGCACATAAGATAATCCATGTATGATGAAATTTAGATGAGACTTCATGTCCAATTGCTCTACTTACAGGAGAAAAGGAATGCCTTCCCCTTCTGTTACAGGGAATTCGATTCTTGCAATCAACATTTTGTTCGGCCTCATAACAACTTCAAGATAAACAAAAAATTAGTTAACATTTTCATCATTTAAAAGTTAAAAACTGCTTTTGATTCAAATAGATATTGCATCACATACTGGCCGAATTAAAAGGTGAAATTATAAGTTCTTTAAAATATCCACTTTAGTGCATTTTTGCAATTAAATTCTATGGCATTCATTCAGTTTACGAAAGCTTTTCTTTTCTGTTCTTAATAAAACATAGATGATATGATTTTCCAGAATCATGCGAGTTTATCTTAAGACCAACATTTGAAAGACATAAGTCACTTAGAAGGGTAAATTGTAAAAATTCATTCACTATATCAAAATAAGCACTTACTTCTCACAAAGATAAAAATTTTCACACAACATACAAACCCGGAGCTTCCTAGATAATTCAAATTCACCACAGTACTTGCATGCATGCTGCATGTGAACCACAATAAAATCCTCCCTCTTCTTACGAATGGAATCTCCAAGCTGGCAAAGGAAATACAGTGTAAATTAGCATTACATTCAATAAGATGAACAAACTAACAAAGAAAGAACCACACAAACCCTTAAAAGGTGGAAAGAATGTTAAAGATCCCAAGAAAATGGCAAGTTAACTAATTAATGATGTTATCTTTGTAAAAAAGTGGCATCTGAGGACAAATGTGGTTTTCTGATAAGTGGTCAAGAATGTTTAATATATAACAGTTCAAG
Organism: Amborella trichopoda; assembly: GCF_054954075.1. Classification (NCBI taxonomy): domain Eukaryota; kingdom Viridiplantae; phylum Streptophyta; class Magnoliopsida; order Amborellales; family Amborellaceae; genus Amborella; species Amborella trichopoda. The sequence goes on along the minus strand of NC_142348.1, from coordinate 23,954,259 downwards.
TAGCAAAAAAAAAAAAGAATGGTTTTGAAAGATATAGCTAAAAGGAAATTGGTCCGTACTTTCTGTGTCAAGAGTGCTTCCTTTGCAGTATCATTTGCAACAATAGCTTGGGTTGAATATTTTGTAGCCACTTTTGAAGGTGGTCTTTTTCCACTCTTTTGTCATTTTTCACCATCTTCTTTATCAATATTAGCAATAATACAATCTGCCCTTCTAGAAAAGTAATCCCCATCAAAATATGGCACAAAAGTCAAGGTCACCTTTGCCTTCTTTTCACTAGTACGCACAAAGAATTGTTCATACATAAGTATGCTCCACTACAATATCTTCATCTGTAGCCTTTTGTATCGTATCAAGATACCTAAGAAACAAACAACTAGTTATACTCCAGCTCATTATAAGTTCCCCTCTAAGACAGAGTACTTTAAACCTCAAAATTTGGCATTTCTTGTTAGCAAATTGGGATTTATAGTAATGACTGGATGCAGAAGAAAATAAGAATACACGGGCTCACACACGCACACATGCACCCACTGCAAGAAAGAGAGAGCTCACCACTGACGTAGTCTATCCAACTTTGGATATATTATATTTCCACACAGTCACACACACCCTCACACTCACACTCACACTCACACTCACACTCATAGATATATATATTACACATATATGTGTGTTGTGTCCCCCAAAATGTTTCGGGGGTACTTTGGTTAATTTTTGTTTCACGAATTATTATTTTTATATTTTTATTAGGTGGGCTCACTAAGATGTACACATACTCCAATTTTCAGAGCATTTTGATTTGTAGAAAAAAAATGAAAAATGAAATACTACCAAACAATCGTGACTGTGCGATTAACTTTGGACGGTGATGAGGGTAGGCGAAATCACTGTTCATTTTCACCTATAAGCATTCGGAAGAATTTTTCTCATATCAATATATATATATATGTGTGTGTGTGTGTGTGTGTGTGTGTGGGTGGTATAAAAATTAGTGTACATATATGCTAATAATTATATAAATATATAATAAGTGTTTACACAATCATGTACATCAATGTATATATATCAGTGCATTATATATATGCAGTTATAAACTTTACTCGTACACACATATCGGTATATATACATCGTATATATACAGCCTTCACATACACATATGGATATATTTTTTACACACTTATAATTGTATATATAGCTTATAACTAATTTATTGTATGGTTATATGCATCAATCTATATATATACACTGAAAGCAATGGTATGTATTGCTATACATCAATATATACAAAAATTGTTTTAATAAATGTATGTACATTAATGTATATGACCATATATACAATTATTATCAGTTTAAACAGTTATTAGTGTATATGTACCCAGATTAGTATACTACACACACACACACACACACACACACACACACACACACACACACACATATATATATATATATATATATATATATATATATATATATATATATATATATATATATTTATATATATATACTAGACATATATGCGTGTTGTGTATGAACTGATGTATGTATATTTACGATATGTATATATACTCATATGTTTTTCTGTATATATATATACTGATATGTGCACACACATGCATCTTTATGTATTGATAAGTTCATACATACATTTCTATTATTGATTGATATATATGACTATATTGACACTGATTATCATTTGATACAGTTATTAGTGTATATGTATATATGTGTAAAGTTTTTATATATACAGTAATATATAAGATCATGTATATACTTATTATCAGTGATATTTACTGTTATTAACGCAATTTGTGTACATATTGATGTATGCAATACATTAGCTATCAATGATAGGTACATATATGTTGTGTATGTATACACTAATACATGCATTCTATATACATTGATATATATGACCATATAAACGATATGTATATACAGATATGTATATGTGTATACTGATGTATTTATGAGTGTATATATATGGCCATATAAACGATATATATGAGTAGTTTATATATGTCTATATAGTGTGTATATATATATGATATGTATATACTGATATATTTATGCGTGTATATATAAACTTATTATTAGTTATATATACACTGATATGCACACGCACACGCACACACAACCTTTCGCATTGATAGTGCATACCTACATTTCTATATACATTGATATATATGACCATATAGACAGGTTTTATCAGTTTATAAAGTTTTTAACGTATATGTACACTGATATGTATATACGTACACTCATATGTATATGTATAAAGGTTTTATATAAACATTAATGCATAAGACCACATATATACTAATTATCAGTGATATATACAGTTATTAGCACATGTTATGTATGTATTAATGTATAACAATATATACCATTGTTTTTAATATATATATATATATATATATATATATATATATATATATATATATATATATATATATTGATGCATGAACCATACAATACATTAGTTACTAGCAATCTATACAGTTATTAGTGTATAAAAACTACATTGATACGTGCGTATGTGATGTTTGTATATATACGTATGTGTGTTTGGGTAAAGTGCATAACTATATATATATATATATATATATATATATATAGTGCACTAATACATACCTTTCTATATACACTGATGTTTATGACCATATATATACATTTATTATTTGTTTATATAGTTGCTTGCTATCATTTATATACAATTATCAATGTATATATACACTGATATGTGTACGCACATGCACCATACGCGTTGATAAGTGCATATATATTGTGTATGTATACACTAATTAATACACGTATTTTATATACATTAGATGATATATGTGCACGTATCAACGTGTAAGGGTGCATGTGCGTGGCGTAGCAGTGTATATATACATTGATAATTGTATATAACTGATAGCAATCAATTGTATACATACACGCATAAACATATGAGTATATACATATCGTATATATACACACATCACGTCATACATAACATGCATATATGTGTAGTATATATATCTGTGAGTGTGAGTGTGAATGTGTGAGTGTGTGTTTGTGTGTGTAAGTGAGTGTTTGACGATCGTGTGAGTGTGTATAGTATATAAATCAGTGGACATATATGTTAATATATGTATAAATTGAAAATAAGTGCGTATATAGTCATATACTTCAATGTATATAAAAATGCATATATTAGTGCAATGTATATATACAGTTATGCATTTTACACATACACACATATCAGTTTACACACATCGTATATATACAGACATCACGCACACATACGCACACATAGCAATGTATTTTTTACACACTAATAACTGTATATATAGCAGATAACTAATGTATTGTGTTGTAATATGCATCAGTATAACTAATGTATAGCAAATAACTAATGTATTATATGATTATATATAGTGAAAAAAATGGTATATATTGCTTTGCATCAATACGTACAGAAATTATGCTGATCACTGTATATATCACTGATCATAAGTATATACATGGTGTTCTACATTAGTTTAAATATATATCATCTAGACATATGCACATGACTGTGTGTATAAACATATCAGCGTATATATAAACTAATAACTGTATAAACTAATGTATTATATGATCATATATATCACTGTAAATAGAAATATATGTATGCACTATCAATGCGTAAAGGTGCATGTGCGCATGTATTTCAATGTATATATACATTGATAATTGTATATAACTGATAGCAAGCATACACACATGCATAAATATATTAATATATACATATCGTATATAAACACACATCAGTCTATACACAACACACATATATGTGTAACATATATTTCTGTGATTGTGAGTGTGAGTGAGTGTGAGAGTGTGAGTGTGAGTGTGAGTGTAAGTGTGAGTGTGAGTGTGAGTATTAGTATGAGTGTGTGTGTGTCTGTAGTATATAAATCAGTGTACACATACGTTAATAACTTTATAAACTGATAATAAGTGTATATATAGTCATATACCGCAATGTATAAAAAATTGTATATATTAGTGCACTATATATAGACAATTATTTACTTTACATACAAACATATCAATATATACACATCGTATAGATACAAACATCACACACGCACACACATATCATTATATTTTTTGTACACTAATAACTGTATATATAGCTGATAACTAACATGTAGTACAATTATATACATCAGTATATATATATATATATATATATATATATATATATATATATATATATATATATACACTAAAAGCGATGATATATATTGCTATATATCAATATGTATACAAATTGTGCTAATAATTGTATTTATCACTGATAATAAGTATATACATGGTCTTATACATTAGTCTGTATATAAACCTATTATACATATACATATGAGTGTGCGTATATATATATATATATATTAATGTACATATACGCTAATAATCGTATAAACTGATAATAAATGTCTACCTAGTCATATATATCAGTATGTTAAGAAATGTATGTATGCACTATCAATGTGTAAGAGTGCACGTGCTGCGCATATCAGTGTATAAATATTTGATAGCAAGTTTATACATACATACATAAACGTATTAGTATATACATATCGTATATATCTATACACTGCATATATATAAACTGATAATAAGGGTCTATATGGTTAAATACATTAGTGTATATAGAATGCATGTATTAGTGTATACATATACAGTATATATGCACTTATCAACGCGTAATGCAACTTGTGCATGCGCATGCCGGTGTATATAAACATTGATAATGGTATATAACTGATAGCAAGCAAACTATATACATGCAAGCATAAACCTGTCAGTATATACATATCGCATATATAGACACATCAGTCTATGCACAAAATGCATATATGTATAATATATATATATACATATCTGTGAGCATTAGTGTGAGTGTAGGTGTGAGTGTGTGTGGGTGAGTGTGAATGTGTGTGTGTGTGTGTGAGTGAATGTGTGTGTCAGGGTAAGAGTCTGTGTGAGAGTGAGTGTGAGTGTGAGTGTGAGTTTGAGTGAGTGTGTGTGTGTATAGTATATATATCAGTGTGAGTGTGTGTACAGTATATATATCAGTGTTCGTATACGTTAATAACTATATAAACTGATAATACATGTATATTTGGTCATATACATCGATGTAACTAGAAATGTATATATTAGTGCGTTGTATATATACAGTTATGCACTTTACACACACATATTAGGATAACACATCATATATATATATATATACATTCATCACGCACACACACACACACATAGCAATGTATTTTATACACACTAATAACTATATATATAGTTGATAACTAATGTATTGAAAGGGTATATGCATCAGTATATATATATACATTGAACATAATGGTATATATTGCTAGCCATCAATACGTACACCAATTGTGCTAATAATTGTATATATCATTAATAATAAGTATATATGCAGTCTTATACATTAGTGTATATATAAACCGTTTGTACATATGTATTTGAGTGTGCGTATATACATATCAGTGTACATATACGCTAATAATTATATATGAATACAGAGTAAATCGAAATATATGAAATGAATAAGGGTGCATATGTATGAGCGTATCCAGCGTTTTAAAAAACGCCGAGTCGAACCGGACTCGCCCGGTTCGACTCGGAAATAGTGAAAAAGGAACCGGATCGCCCCGAAAATCGGAAATCGTCCGGTTCTAGAGAGAACCGGACGATTCTGTACAGTGAATCGTCGATTCACTGTACGGAATCGGCGAGTCCGAACAGTGAATCGGCGATTCCGTACGGATTTTTTTTTTTTTTTTTTTTTTTTTTTTTTTTTTTTTTTTTTTTTTGGTAATCCATGATAGATTTTTTTTGTAATCCATGATCGAATTTTTTGGTTTTTTGTAACCCATAATAGAATTTTTTGTAATCCATGATCGAAATGTTTGTTTTCTTTTCTTGTAATCCATGATCGATTTTTTTGTTTTTTTTTTTTTTTTTGTAACCCATGATAGAATTTTTTGTAATCCATGATCGAATGTTTTGTAATATATGATCGAAATGTTTGTTTTTTTTTTGTAATCCATGATTGAAATGTTTGTTTGTTTTTTTTTAATCCATGATTGAATTTTTTGTTTTTTGCTTTTTTTGTAACCCATGATAGAGTTTTTTGTAATCCATGATTGAATTTTTTGTAATCCATGATCGAACTATTTTTTTCTTTTTTTGTAATCCACGATTGAATTTTTTGTTTTTTTTGTTTGTTTTTTTTTGTAATCCATGATCGAATTTTATGTAATCCATGATCGAATTTTATGTAATCCATGATTGAATTTTTTGAAAATTTGTGATTTTTTTTGTTTAATCCATGATCGAATTTTTTTTTGTAATCCATGATAGAATTTTTTGAAAATTTGTGCTTTTTTTTTTAATCCATGATAGATTTTTTTGAAAATTTGTTTTTTTTTTTTTTTAATCCATATTATTCAAAGAGAAAACGAGAGAGATGATGATTCCGAGGCCACCCTATCCCAACCATATTATTCACATATCGAGTCCCAACAGCAACAGTGTAGGGATGAGCACGAAATACTGTAAATTAAATGCTGAACGGCGGTTCATGCAGGGAAAGAACATATCAATATTTGCATATTCATTCAAAAACATGAAAATTCTTAATGGAGTACCCTCATTTTTTATTGAATTCCTAAAAACCAATATTTATAATGAATTTTAATAATTTTTTCGGATTTTTTTGAAGCTTTATTCTGACCGATTCACCCGATTCCGATCCGGATCGCCGATTCGCCGATCCGGATCGCCGATTCGCCGATCCGGATCGGTTTTTGAAAAGCCCGATCCGGGTCACCGATCCGGTTTTTAAACCATTGAGCGTATCAATATATATATAAATGATAACAAGTTATACATACACTCATAACTATATCAATATATATATATATATATATCATATATATATACACACTGTATATATATATCATCAGCAAATGCGTATCTATATGATCATATATATCACTGTATATAGAATGCATCTATTAGTGTACGCATACACAGTATATAAGCACTTATCAACGCGTAAGGGTGCACGTGCGTGTGTATACCAGTGTATATATACTTTGATAATTGTATAAAACTGACAGCAATCAATTATAACATACACGCATAAACATATCAGTACATACATATCGTATATATACACACATAAGTCTATACGCAACACACATATATGTGTAATATATATATCTATGAGTGTGAGTGTGAGTGTGAGTGTGTGTGTGACTGTGTGAATGTGAGTTTATGTGAGTGTAAGTGTAAGTGTGAGTGTGAGTGTGAGTGTGAGTGTGTTTGTGTATCTGTGTGTGTGTGAGTCTGGGTGTGAGTGTGTGGGTGTGTATGTGTATGTTTTAGTATATAAATTAGTATACATATACGTTAATAATTGTAAAAACTAATAATAAGTGTATATATGGTCATATATATCAATGTATATAGAAATGTATACATTAGTTCACGGTTTACATACAGTTATGCCCTTTATACATATACGCATATCAGTATATACACATCGTATATATACAGACACCACGTACACACACACATATCAATGTATTTTTCCACATTAATAACTGCATAGATAGTTGATAACTAATGTATTGTATGGTTATATGCATCAATATATATATATATATATATATATATATATATATATATATATATATATATATATATATATATACACACACACACTGATAGCAAATTTATACATATATGCATAAACATATCAGCATATATATATCGTATATATAGACATTGTAGATATATATATGTAAATTGTTAATAAGGATCTATATGGTCATATATATCAGTGTATATAGAATGCACGTATTACTGTAAACATACACAATATATATACACTTATCAATACGTAAAGGTGCATGTGCATACGCATATAAATGTATATATACAGTAATAATTGTATATAACTAATAGGTAGCAACTATATACATACACGCATAAGTATATCAGTATATACATATTGTACATATACGCACCAGTCTATACACAATACACATATGTGTGTAGTACATATATATGTGAGTGTAAGTGAGAGTGTGTATACATACACAGTACATTGACACTTATCAATGCGTAAGGGTGCATGTGCATACACGTAACAGTGTGCATACATTGAAAATTGTATATAACAACAGATAGAAAGCAATTGTATATATACAGACATAAACATATCAGTTTATACATATCATATAAGTACATACACAACACGCATATATGTGCAGTATATATATCTGAGTGTGAGTGTGAGTGAGTGTGAATGTGTATGTGTGTGTGTGTAAGTGTGAGTGTGAGTGTGAGTGTAAGTGTGAGTATGAGTATATGTGTGAGTGAGTGTGTGTGTGAGTGTGGGTGTGAGTGTGAGTGTGAGTGTGAGTGTAAGTGTGTGTGTAGTATATAAATCAGGGTACATATACGTTGATAATTATATAAACTGATAATAAGTGTATATACAGTAATATAGATTAATGTATAATGGAAGGTTAAATGCATCAGTATATATATATACACTGAAAACAATGGTATATAATGTTATACAACAATACGTACAAAATTTGTACTAATAACTGTATATATAACTGATATTAATTATATACATGGTCTTAGACATTAGTGTATATAAAAATCGTTTATACATTTGCATATGAGTGTGCGCATATATATATCAGTGTACATATACGCTATTAACCATATAAATTGATAATAGGTATCTATATGGTCATATATATCAGTGTAAGTAGAAATTTATGTATGCACTATCTATGCGTCTGGGTGCAAGTGCATGCGCATGTCAGTAGATATATAATTGATAGCAAGTTCATACATACACGTATAAACATATTAGTATATATATATTATATATATATACACCCTGTATATATATATAAACCACTAATGAAGGTCTACATGATCATTATATTAGTGTATGTAGAATGCATCTATTAGTGTATACATATACAGTACAAAAGCACTTATCAATACATAAGAGTGCATGTGCGTGCGCATATCCATATATATATATATTGATAATTATATATAATTGATAGGAAGCAACTGTTTGCTACACGCATAAACATATTAGTATATATACACGCATCAGTCCATACACAGCGTACATATATGTGTAGTATAAATATCTGTGAGTACGAGTGTGAATGTGAGTGCGCGAGTGTGAGTGTGAGTGCAAGTGCGAGTGTGTGAGTGTGTATTTTTTACACACTAATAACTATATATACAACTGATAACAAATGTGTTGTATGGTTCTATGCATCAGTATATATATATATATATATATATATATTTATACTTTGAAACCAATGGTATATATTACTTTACATCAATATGTTTTCAAATTGTGCTATTAACTGTATATATCACTGATAATAAGTATATACATGGTCTTATACATTAGTGTAGATATAAACCCTTTAAACATATGCATATGAATGTGCGTTTATACATATCGGTATACATAGACGCCAATAACAGTAAAAAAGTTTGGGTAAAAAATAACAGTAAAAATTGATAATAAGTGACTATATGGTCAAATATATCAATGCATATACAAATGTATGTACGCAGTATCAATGCGTAAGGGTGCATGTGCATGCGCATATCGGTGTATATATAACTGAAAGCAAGTTTATACATACACGCATAAACATATCAATATATACGTATCGTATATATATACACACTGTGTATATATATATGTATATATATATATATATATATAAACAGCTAATAAGTGTCTGTATGGTCACATATTTCAGTGTATATAGAATGCATGTATTAGTGTATACATACACAGTAGATATGCACTTATCAACGAGTTAGGGTGCATGTGCATGCCATAGCAGTGTATATATACTTTCATAATTGTATATAACTGATAGAAGGTAACTATATACATGCGCGCATAAACATATCAATTTATACATATCGTATAAATACTCACAGCAGTCCATATATAACACGCACATATGTGTACTATATATATCTGGGAGTGTGAGTGTTAGTGTGAGTGTGTGTGTGTGAGGTGTGTGTGTGTGTGTGAGTGTGTGTGTGTGTGTGTGAGTATGAGTGTGAGTGTGAGTGTGTGTGTGTGTGAGTATGAGTATCAGTGTGAGTGTGTGTGTGTAGCATATAAATCAGTGTACATATACGTTCATAATTGTTTAAACTGATAAATAGTGTATATATGGTTATACACATCAATGTATGTAAAAAACTATATATTAGTGCAGTGTATATAAAAAGTTCTGCACTTTACAAATACACACCTATCAGTATATACACATCGTATAGATACAAATATCACAAACACATAGACACATATCAATGTAATTTATACATACTAATAACTAATGTATTGTATGGTTATATGCATCAGTAACAGTATATATTGCTATACATCAATACGTAAACAAATTGTGCTAATAACTGTATATATCACTGATAATAAGTATATACATGGTCTTATATATTAGTGTATATATAAACCCTTTAAACATATAAATATGAGTGTTCGTATATACATATCAATGTACATATACGCTAATAACTGTAAAAACTGATAAAATGTATCCATATGGTCATTTATATCTGTGTATATAGAAATATATGTAAGCACTATCAATGCGTAAGGGTGCATGTATGTGTGCATATCAGTGTATATATAACTGATAGCAAGTTTATACATAAACGTATAAGCATATCAGTATATGCATATCGTATATATACACACTATATATAAATATAAACTGCTAATAAGTACATCGAATGCATGTGCGTGCACTTATGCGTGCGTATATTCTTCGATTATTGTATAAAACTGAAAGCAAGCAACTGTATACATAATATATACATATCGTATATATATGTATATATACACACATCAGTCCATACACAACACACATAAGTGTAATATATATATCTGTGAGTGTGAGTGTGAGTGTGAGTGTGAGAGTGGATGTGAGTGTGTGTGAGTGTGAGTGCGAGCGTGAGTGTGAGTGTGTGTGTGTGTGGGTGTAGTATATAACTCAGTATACATATATAACTTCATAATTGTATATGCACTAATCAACGCGTAAGGGTGTATGTGCATGTGCATATCAGTGTATATATATATTGATAATTGTAAATAACTGATAACAAGCAGCTGTATACATAAACGCGTAAATATATCAATATATACATATCATATATATACACACATCTGTCCATACACAACATGCATATATATGTAATAAATATATATATATCTGTGAGTGTGAGTGTGATGTGAATGTGTGTGTGAGTGAGAGTATCAGTGCACGTGTGTGTGTATGGGTATATGGATGTAGTATATAAATATATCATATATATACACACATCAATCCATACACAACACGCATATATATGTAATAAATATATCAGTGAGTGTGTGTAACTGTGAGTGTGAGTGCGAGTGTGAGTGCGAGTGCGAGTGCGAGTGCGAGTGCGAGTGCGAGTGCGAGTGTGAGTGTGAGAGTGAGTGTGAGTGTGATTGTGAGTGTGAGTGTGAGTGTGAGTGTGTGTGTGCGTGGGTGTAATATATAAATCAGTGTACATATATGTCCATAACTGTATATATACAGTTATGCATTTCATATATACACATATATCAGTATATACACATTGTCTATACAAACATCACACACATACATCAATGTACTTTTTACACACTAATAACAATATATATAGCTGATACCTAATGTATACATGCACGCATAAACATATCAGTATATACATATCGTACATATACAAATATCAAAATACATAACAAGCATATATGTATAGTATATATATATATTTATGTGTATGACCATATATACACTTATAATCAGTTTATACAGTTATTAGTGTATATGTATATATATATATATATATATATATATATATATATATATATATATATATATATATATACTACACATATATGCGTGTTGTGTATGGACTGATGTGGGTATATTTACGATATGTTTATGCGTGTATGTATACACTTGCTTGCTATCAGTTATATACAATTATACATGTATATATACACTGATGCGCATGTAGATGCACCCTTACTTGTTGATAAGTAAATATATACTGTGTATGTAAGTATGTATAATATATGTATTCTATATACACTGATATATATGACGATATAGATACTTATTAGCAGTTTATATATATATATATATATACCGTATTTAATATACGATATGTACATACTGATATATTTATTCGTGTATGTATACACTTGCTATCAGTTACATAAACAGTGTTTATATATTCGATATGTATATACTGATATATTTATGCGTGTATGTATATACTAGCTATCAGTTGCATATAACCTGATGTGCACACGCACATGCATCCTTATGCATTGATAAGTTCATATATACATTACATATACATTGATATATATGACCTTATAGATACTTATTATCAATTTATCGGTTATTAGCTTATATGTACACTGATATGTATATACACACACTCATACGCATATGTATAATATATAAGACCATGTATAAACTTAATATCAGTGATACATACAATTATTAAAACAATTTATGTACATACTGATGTATAGCAATACATACCATTATTTTCAATGTATATATATATATACTGATGCATATAACTATACAATATATTAGTTGTGTGAGCGTGAGTATAAGTGTGAGTATGAGCGAGTGTGTAGGTGTTTGTGAGTGAGTGAGTATGTCTATGTGCGAGTGTGTGTGTGTGTGTGAGTGAGTGTGTCTGTGAGTGTGAGTGTGATTGTGTGTGTGAGTAACATATAAGTTAATAACAATATAAACTGATAATAAGTGTATATATGGTCATATACATCAATGTATATAGAAATGTATATATTAGTACACAGTATATGTACAGTTATGCAGTTTACACATACACACATATCAATATATACATATCATATATATACAGACATAACACTCACACACTCACTTATAACAATGTCTTTTTAACACACAAATAACTGTATATAAAGCTGATAACTAATGTTATGTGACGATAATTGCATCAGTAAATAAATATACACCGAAAACAATGGTATACATCGTTATACATCAATACGTACACAAATTGTGCTAATAACTGTATATAACACTGGCAATAAGTATTTACATGGTTTTATACATTAGTGTACATATAAATCGTGTATACATATCCATATGAGTGCATATCAGTGCACATATATGCTAATAAATGTATAAATTGATAATAAGAGTCTACATGGTCATATATATCAATGTAAATAGAAATGTATGTATGCACTATCAATGCTAAAAGGTGCATGTGCGTGTGCATAACAATGTATATAACTGATAACAAGTTTATACATACACGAAGAAACATATCAGTATATACATATCGTATATATACATACACTATATATATATATATAAACAGCTAATGAGTGTCTATATGGTCATATATATCAGTATAGATAGAATGCATGTATTAGTGTATACATACACAGTTATGCACTTATCAACGCGTAAGTGCATGTACGTGCACATACCAGTGTACATATACATTGATAAATGTACTTAAAAGATACAAAACAAATGTATACATACATGCATAACATATAAGTATATACATATCGTATATATACACACATCAGTCCATACACAATACACATATATGTATAGAATATATATCTGTGAGTGTGAGTGTATGGATGTGTGTGTGAGTGAGTGTGTGACTAAGTGTGAGTGAGTGTGAGTGTGAGTGTGTGAGTGAGTGTGTTTAATATACATATCGGTATACATAAACGTTAATAATTGTATAAACTGATAATAAATGTATATATGGTCATATACATCAATATATGTAGAAATGTAATATTAGTGCACTGTACATATACAGTTTACACATACAAACATATCAAAATATACACATCGTAAATATATAGACATCACACAAATACACATATCAACATATTTTTTACAAATTAATAACTGTATATATAACTGATAACTGACGTATTGTAAGGCTATATGCATCAATATATATATATACACACTAAAAATAATAGTGTATACTACTATACGTCAATAAGTTCACAAATTGTGCTACTAATCTTATATATCACTGATAATGACGTATATATATGGTCTTATACATTAGTGTATACATAAACTATTTATACATATGCAAATGAGTGTGCGTATAAATATATCAATGTATATATACGTTAATAACTGTATAAACTGCTAAAGGTGTATGTAGAAATGTTTCTATGCACTCTCAATGCGTAAGGGTGCATGTGCGTGTGTATAAAAGTGTATATATAACTGACCGTAAGTTTATACATACATGCATAAACATTTCAGTATATACATGTCGTATATATACACACTATATATATATACAAACTGATAATCAGGGTCTATATGGTTATATATATCAGTCTATACATAATGCACGTATTAGTGTAAACATACACAACATATATGCACTTATCAACACGTAAGGGTGCATGTGCATGGGAATATCAGTGTATATAAACAATGATAATTGTATATAACTGATAGCAATCAACTGTATACATAGACGTATAAACATATCAGTACATACATATCGTACATATACACATATCAGACCATACACAACACACATATATGTGTAGTATTTATATCTGTGAGTGTGAGTGTGAGTGTGAGTGTGAGTGTGTGAATGCATGTTTGTGTATATGTGTGTGTGTAGTATATAAATCAGTGAACATATAGGTTAATTACCGTATAAACTGATAATAAGTGTATATATGATCATATACATCAATGTATATAGAAACGTACATATCTTAACACACTAACAATTGTGTATATACAGTTATGCACTTTACACACTATGCACTTTATACACAAACATATCAATATATACTCAACGCATCTATATAGACATCACACACACACACATATCAATGTTATTTTTACACACTAATAACTGTATATATACCTGATAACTAATGTGTATTAAGGTTATATGCATCAGTGTATATATTCACACTGAAAACAATGGTATATATTGCTATACATCAATACGTACACAAATTGTGCTAATAACTGTATTTATCACAGATAATAAGTAAATACATGGTCTTATACATTAGTGTATACATAAGCCCTTTTTACATAAGCATAAGAGTGTGCGTATATACATATCAGAGTACATATACGCTAATAACAGTATAGACTGATAATAAGTATCTATATAGTAATATATATTAGTGTATATACAAATATATGTATGCACTATAAATGCTAAAGGATGCAAGTGTGTACGCGTATCAGTATATATATAAATAATAGCAAATTTATACATAATCGTATATATATACACACTGTATATATATAAAAATAAAAATAGCTAATAAGTATATATATGGTCACATATATCAATGTAAATAAAAATGCATGTATTAGTTTAAATAAGTATCTATATAGTCATATATATGTCAGTGTAAATATAATGCATGTATTAGTGTATACATACACAATATATAAACACTTATCGAGTATGGGTGCATGTGCACGGGCATAGGAATGTATATATACATTGATAATTGTATATAACTGATAGCAAGCAACTGTATGCATACACGTATAAACATATCAACATATACATATCGTATATATACACACATCAGTCCATACACAACATGAATAGAAGTGTAATATATATATTTGTGAGTGTGAGTGTGAGTGTGTGTGTGAGTGTGAGTGTGAGTGTGAGTGTGAGTGGGAGTGTGAATGTGTGAGTGAGTTTGTGTGTGTGTATGTATGTGTGAGTGAGTGTGAGTGTGAGTGTGTGTATATGTGTAATATATAAATCAGTGTACATAATATAAAATTAGTGCACTGTATGTATACATTTATGCACTTTACACATACACACATATCATTATACACACATCGTATATATATAGACATCAGATACACACACACATATCATTGTATTAACCACTAATAACAGCATATATAGATGATAACTAATGTATTGTACGGTTATTTGCAACAGTTTTTATATTTACACTGAAAATAATGGTATATATTGATATATTGAAGGCTTCCGAGCTTGGCGGGTTGTGCGCGGCAGATCGGTTAGCATGGGCTCAGTATGCCTCTATTGAACTCGAGTCTTATTTGCTGATCGCGTAAGGACCGGTTCTTGATGGTCTAGGGATCGTGACAGTTTGGTGGTTAGGTCATATTTTATGGCGCTGACCACTATGCCGGATTCACGCACTTGCTCTGCGGGCCCTGTGATTTGAAGAGGGTAGAAGGGGCTCTAGTGAAGAGGGTCATCAGAGTTGGCTACCCCGATTGTTTTAGTGGCTTCTCTGATCAGGATTTTCTGACCACTGTCGTGCTTAGCTTTGAGGTTTTTATGGACCTTATGCCAGAATTGCGATTGGGATTGCGACTGGCCGACTTTTCTTGCGCAAGAAAGAGCCGTCTCCATCAGATGAAGAAATGAGTATGGGTCAGGAACTGGAGTCAACCTAGGCCAAGGAGAACGAAGGACTTGATCTCCCAACGGGTCATTGCCCTGAGCTCTCTTATGGGCTTTAGAGACATGACCGAGCTGATGGGGCTGGCTCAAGATGGTACTCTTGGGGAAGGCCTTCAGATGTGCAGATGCACAAGAGGCAAATAAGGTATTGGAAAAAGTACACTCAAGCATATGTGGGCTGTATCAGTCCGGCCCCAAGCTCTATGTACGGATACATAGATTGGTGTATTATTGACCTTCGATGGCTGCTGATTCCTTAAACTATGCCAAGAGGTTCCAGGTGTGCCAAATGCACTCGAGCCTTATTCATTAGCGTCTAGAGCGCCTACTCCCTACAATGGCATCATGGCCCTTTTCACAAAGGGGTATGGACATTGTAGGTCTTATCGACCCTCCTTCTGCAATGGGTCATGTCTTCATTCTAGCGGCAACAGACTATTTCTCCAAGTGGGTTGAAGCGGTCCCCCTCAAGCAAGTTCTTAGGGCTACAGTGGCCAACTTTGTGCGGTATCACATCATATACCGGTTTGGGGTGCCTGACCGAATTATATCTGACAATGGCCCTCAATTCAGAAGCCATCATCACATTGATCGCTTGGTTAAGCATTTGGGTTCAAGTGGAAGTATTCAACTGTGTACCACCCTCGGGCGAACGGCTTAGCTGAGGCTTTCAATAAGACCTTGCGCAGTGTTTTAAGGAAGTCAGTATCAAAGACGAAAAAGATTTGGCAAGAGAAGCTTCTTGAAGCATTGTGGGCCTATCACACCACCACACGAAATGCCACCGATTCCACTCCTTATTCCCAGGTCTATGGAGGTGGAGTCTTACCTCTTGAGATTCAACTCCCTTCGTTGTGTCTCACCATACATCAAGGACTGACCGAAGATGAGAGGGCTAAGCTTTGCTATCAAGAATTAGATGGCCTCGATGAAAAGAGGTTAGAAGCTCAGCAGAATCTCGAACTCAACCAAGGGAGAATGAAGAGGGCCTTTGATAAGTCTGTCAAAGTCTGCTCATTCTCTCATAGAGATCTGGTTCCCGCCGTCAAAAGGCCGATCATTATGCATGGGCATAGTCATGAAAGTCTCGCCAAATGGGGCTTACATACTGGCCCATCCTAATGGAGAGGAGGCGATGCCCCCCATCAATGGGTGATATCTAAAGAAGTATTATCCTTGATGCTCTCTCAAAAGACTCAATAAACAACAAAAAGGAAGTAAGAACAAAAAGAAAACAAAAGGAGGGAAAGAAAAGAAGCGAGACAGTTCAAACAAAGTTTAACTATTTTTATTGCATTAGAAGGAATTACAAGCCAAAAAGCCCATTATTAGGGAGATTACAAATCTAGCAAGCAGTATTGCTCTCACAACAGAAGAAAAGAGGGTAGTTGTGCCAGAGTTTCGCCCTTGCATCTGAGGAAAAGATGATGGTTACAGGCCAAAAAGTTGGTCTCGCATCAGAAGAAAAGAGAGTAGGTGCGCCAAAGCATCGCTCTTGCATATGAGAAAAAGATGATGCTCTCGCAGCAGAGGAAGGCAAAAAGGGTTCTAGATGGCTTTTATCAGACATACAAGGCAAACCCTTCTAACAAGGAACTGGCCTATGATGGAGAGCACGCCCCTTCACAGTGAGTATCCTTCCACAGAACAACATGGAGTTCACAGTTGTGCAGGAGGACTTGGCTTCCAACAGACTTCATAAGCCTGACCTTACCATTGGTCACCACCCTTTGCCTACCCAAGTCATCGTCGTGCATGACTATCGCCGCGCGTGACTCAGCGCCATGTGTGATCATTGTCACGTATGACTTAGTGTCATGCGTGATCATTGTCACGTATGACTTAGTGTCATGCGTGATCATCGCCACACATGACTTAACACCGAGCGTGATCATCGCCGCGCATGACTCAGCGCCATGCACAATAATTGTCGTCCTCAACTCATTGCCGAGCATGACCACAGTCGGGCACGACTTGCCGCCGTCCATGAAAGGATCGCCGAGTGGGCATGAGGGCATAGTTACTGCCGCTCACTATGAGAGCCGTGTGTAACCTACCACTGTACGTGTTGGCCTGCAATTGTTCAGGCCCTGTGAATCTTCGTCTCCCCAGAGACTATTCAACTCCCTTCAGTTTCTGTGACCCTTCGGTTGCTTATGGCTCTTTGCACCCTCCCAATGACCGTTCGTCTTCCCCAGTGATTGCTCACTACCCTACGACCTCTTCTAACTGGGAAACCTTATACCCATCAAGGAACTCTGCCACTTAGTGGGACCTTTCCCCTACCTCCACACCATCGGAAAACCGTCAGAAGTCTGCGGAACTACACCCTCAATCCCTATTTTCTCGCTCGACCGGTATCTCAGAACCCTTGCCATAATAACTTAGCTAACAAGACACCAACAATAGTGACCCCCGCGAACACCTCTGTGTTTCCAGCCAGAACTCTCTTTCTTGCTACTCTCGCCCTATGTTCTTGCCAAAATCACCGTCAGGAAGTTTCCCTCTCTCACAGCTAAACCTCTAAATGTCTTACCTTTGGTAAAATAGTGAAAAGGAGTTTTACCCCCTTAAATAGACGGCGTTCCCTTGAAGTGCCCCAAACAATTGAAAATGCCAGTCAGGTCCTTAAAGGCCAAAAGGCGATGGGCTGGATAGGAAGCCCAAACACAGGTCACTGCTGCCCATGTAGCGCCGAACATCCAGTGTCAGCCGGATCAAGACTAGGTCGAGCTCAGGCCTTAGGCCCAAACCTAGCACCGCGCATGAAAGTCACTGGCCAACGTCGTGCATGACCGTCGTTTATGAGGGCTGCTCAGCGCCGTTTGTGCAATTGTCACCTTGCCTATTGTCGCGCATGTTGTCGTCGACCACACTAGCGTCGTGCGTGCCTAAGCATGGCTACCGCCATTTGTGTTCTACTGTTATCCCTAGTGGAATTACATATGTGCCCCGGTCTGTCATTCCCAGTGGAGTTGCCAAGCTGGTTCTCGCCCTCCGAGTGGTAATGACCAGGTAGCATATGGCTCGGGTTTCAAGGAGAACCCGAGACTTGAGACCGCTCTCTTAAAAACCTTGTTAAGAAACAATGGTAGGTACACCAACCAGTGAGAGAGGAATTTAATGTGAGGCGGGACACACCTCACCTGGGTTCGTGACTCACTCGGGCTAACTCACGTGGGCACCCTCTTAGATTACGACGGAAAGCCCCCTAGTCCTACAACTAGTTCAAAATTGACTCCATTGACATGTACTCTCCTGTTTTTGCAATCACACATACACGATTAATTTACAAGACAAGTGGGCCAAGGGACCTCACCTTATCTTTGGGCGAATTCACACATATGTGCACATTCAAAGGAGAAAGGGAAGAAGTGATGAGATGAAGATTGGGGTGATGGAAGGAGAAGAAAGAAATAGAATAGAGAAAAGAGACATTTGACCGGGTGGCTAGCCTGACACAGTGGTTAGACTGGTATGGTGACTGACCTAGCGTGGTAGCAAGATAGGCACGGTAACTCAAACTGACACGGCTAGCGGTTTTGGGATGAACCATACCTGGGCTGTCGTAGACAATCAATGGTGTCGTTCTATTCTCTTTCTCGATGGAAGGGTGTGCCATTAGTGCCCTATGTAATAGGAACCTTAAAAAGGGACCTTGTGCCTAATCCTATGGGTTCCCTCCACAAACGGAAGATTTGGCTGAGAGCCACTGATATCTCCCTCCATGTGTGGCATAAAAATACTTCTAGACAGATTGGTGAGACCTATGAAATTCCATTGGAAGTCTTCTAAATTTCTCCCATTGGACACCATTCAGTTGCTCATTGAAGTCGTAGATTCCCTGCTCATACCTTCCAAGTCATGGCTTGCCATAAAGGCCACTTTTTTTGGGTTCATATTGCTTGGTATACTAGCTGACCCCAAAATAGTTGGGATAAAGCTAGGACAAAGATGATGATAGCCTCGCATTCTACATGATATACTCTTGGCAGCCATGGGCAGAACCATGGTGTAAGTTGAAGAGGGACTATGGTAAGGTCCATTTAGAACAGACAACAGAAGTCCATGAAGGGTGGACTGCTGTAATCCACAGACACCAAGGAGAGCTCTTGTAACTATCGAATGGTAAATCTTGGGAGTCCTCATGTTCGTACCACCTCAGTTTAGATTCTAGATGCGAATGCATCTCAACATTGATGCCCCCTAATCTCTTTTGTGTAGCGCTGACACATGCCCTAGTGAGCTCTCCCCCAACACCTCCACTTCAAGACTACCATCATCATGTGTGCTAAAAAGCCTGCTAGTTCATGTAGAGGGATGATCAACTTGCCATCCTGGACCTGTCGATCTTCCCTACAACCAACACATGAGACAACTGGCTCCCCCTAATCCCATCTGATAACCCACAATCGCCCCCCCTTCGCCCATCATGTGATATTCCACCACGTCTCCTCGATACAATCGAAGGCTGCAGTTTCATGGGATTGTGACACCTGTTCCCCCAACCTTGTCCTCTCATGTTTCCATTCGACCTATTTCTTTGGTTGTCACTTGTCAACTAACTCACCCTTCCCCACCTCTCTTGAGTAAAGAGTTGCGGGTGCTATTGTGGGAGGCACCCTCTAGCCATCTCCAATGTCATGTCAATCCCCTGTCACCGAACTCATCACCACCTCCCTCTCATCCACATGTACTCTCCCTTAGGGCTCTACTTTCCCACAATCAATGCAGGTTCTAACCCCCCTCCTTTCCTAAGTAAATCCACCACACCACCTCTCATCCCCCATCTTACCTCTACCATCTCTCATCTTGCATAACAGGATGTCCCCCAGCTATTGGCCCCCATTCCGCTTACAGACCTGAAAAGATCAATCCCATGGGTGAATGCTTAAAAAATGGGTGAATGCTTAAAAACAAAACTTAATTACAATTTAGGAAATTGGAAATAAATCTCGAAATTAGGCGCAATGACCAAAATGTTCCTGAGATCTTTTCGGTTAATGTCGAAGCCGTCCCTGCATGCAGGTTGTTTTGCCATGGCCAGATCTTGGAAGCTTTTTCTGCAACTTGTGGTGATGGTTCAGATGATTCGTAAGCATATCTTCAATGTCCTTACGACTCTGAGCGTTTTGATGCCCTTTAGTATTGCTGTGGTGGCCTTTTCCCACGGGGTGGAAGTCCAGCCAAATTTGTGAACTTTGTTTGCCAATGCAGTTTAACTCGCGATGTTCTAGCTCCTGGCTCTGCTTGCAAATGAGAGAGGAGATAGTCGCAGTCATTTTGCACTAAGTTTGGACTGATTTTGTTCTGGTTTACGTTTTTGCCTAATTTGGGAGGTCACCGGAAAGAGGGATTTCGGCAACCGAGCAGATTTACTTATTCTATGACCTGGGGACTTGCATTCATCGGCCCTTGGATTAAATGCAAGAGTCATACCAGTCTGCAGCTCTTTGCGAGGCGGTTGCATTGAACTCGTCCCCACGTTGATTCGATGCTTGGATGTTGAGCTATGCTTCACTGGATTTGAGGCTTTATTTTAGGCACAACTTCGGCTCCCCGGTGTCTTGTGGACCCAGAGGACCAGGCTGTTGCCGGCTCTCTCCTTGTTCACTTGGGAGATGTAAGTATGTAAAAAATGACGTACAACACTCATGCGCACCTTAAAGTAATCTCAGGATTTAGCGGGGCAATTCCAGCCTTTGCTTGTAGGGATGTCTGATCGAGGAACGAAGAGGACCAGGTCACATTGCCCGCTGAATTACCCGACTCTGGTGAGCAAGTTGAGGTAATGGTGGTGAGCCATGACGGGGAAGACCCTAAAAACCCAATGGCTTGCTATGAGAATGTAGTAAACAACATTCTTGACAAACTCAAAGGGCTGGAAGACGTCTGTCCTATGGTGTCTTCCCATCAGGAGGTGAACTCTCCTCTTGAGCTGCCATGTGGAGAAGAGGAAAGACCTCAACTTTCCTTTCTTGTCTAGGCCTCGAGGCCTCCGAATACCCCTGTCTCTCTTGAGGACCAGCCCAACGTAGCTTCCCAAGCTACTCCATCGATGTTCACACAAGAGGACGTACACAGATGATCAATAAAAGCATCCAGGACTTACAGGCGTCAAAAACACAGGAAAGTGTTTCATACCATAAGCCTTATCCGCCTTTTATTGATCAAATCCCCTTCCCTATCAAATACTAAAAAAGGAGATTGTCGGTCTTTGATGGCACTGGTTCGCCTCAACAGTACATGGCCCACTGCATGTTCGCATGCCCTCTTTCTCTAACTTCTTTCTTCCGTCCCTCTCTCTCCCTTTCTAAACCCATAAAATCCTTCTCTTTCTCTCTCTCAAACTTCTTTCTTCTATCTTTCCTCCCAATCCACCTCTACTTGTCAATGGTAAAATTTAGATAATATATATCATCTTATATATTCATGGGGACCATGGGTTTGCATGATTAATACTGTAAAAATGTGAACTTCAAAGTAAAAGATCACACAGAAGGAAAGGGATAAATGCATAATTTTTTCCACTTTGTTTTTTCAATGCAGTGAGAGTTGAATTCCACGATTTTCCATTTTTCGATGCAATGAGTTGACTTCTAGGATTTTTTAATATTGTGCGATGTTGTGAATTTCAAATTTCAGGTATAATATTGTAAACTTTACAAAATAGAAAAATAAATATCAGAAATTTCCTAAGGGGACACAAAAACCGCTAGTGTTGAATCAAGCAAAGTGGGATAAAAGCCTACTTTTAGGTTTACTTGTTTTTTCTCTTCATCGATTTTTCAGATATTGTGCGATGTAGTGAAAGTTTCAGAGATTGTGCGATGTAGTGAGAGTAGAAGGAGAGTATGATGATTTAACAAAGAAGAGAATTGCCAGGTATAAAGTAAAATGGATAAAATGGAGTAGAGAGAATGAGGAAAGAGAGGAAATGAAGGAGACTTGAAAATATCAATGTCATACGTTTTATAATATTAGCGGTAGTTATGAGATGTTTATAAATGACATATCTTTTGGTGGAAAGGTATCTTTGTAATATTTTGCAAAAAAAGAGGGAGGTGACCCATTCCATAAAAATAGGGCAAGTCCTCTTAAGAAAGAGGGAGATAACGGTGTAGTTTTCTATTTTTAAGGATGGGGAGAAAATGACGTATCTTTTGGTGGAAAAGTATCTTTGTGATATCCATAGCTACTAATCTCCCGAAAAAAAGGATGGGGAAGAAATGACATATGTTTTGGTGGAAAGGTATCTTTATGATATTCATAACTACTAATTAAAAAAAAACAAAAAACAAAAACTAAGAGGGAGATGACAATATCATAAAAATAGTGCAGGTTCTCTTCTGGTTTAAGATATAGTAGATAGATAGATGGATAGATAAATAGATAAGGGAAAGGTTTATCGTGAGAGGAGTCTTTAAACAATCAAATTTGTGCCTCTCTCAAAAATTTTAGTAGAAGAGGCTGTTTTGATGCCCAAGTATCATCAAATTGATCATCTTGAAATTAGATATGAGAAAAAAATAGATTTCAAGTTTTGAAAATAATATATTTTATAAAGCATTTTTGATAGTCAATTTTCAAGATTTTCATATATTTGTCCATCTACACTATTTTGAAGCTTTAAACAAAGATGAAAATATTATTTTAAAAATAAAATGACAATTGTCCGCTTGAAATGCGGCATTAGGGCCTAGCCGGCATCCAACGGGGCCTGATTGTAGTCGCTGATGCATATTTCTTCTTCCCTATTTTATTCTGACTGGTGAGGATGGAGATGAGCACAAGATTGGGTTTGCATACAATGGAAACAGAAAAAGGGAGGGCAAGCCCTGTATTCAGTCATGGAAGGAGGGAATTTGAAAGGGAGAGAGCAGGAGCAGGTGTCAATTCCTTGCAAAAATTCCATCTCAACTCCACCTCACAAAGACCATCTCCCTCTATACAAACATCGACCTCCACTCCATTTAATTCTTTCTTCCCTGATTCCACGTCGCTTGGCGGTGAGCTTTCTTTTTACTTTCTCTCCTTTCATTCTTTCGGATTCTTGACTACATTTTGATTGTAACTTTTTGTGTTTCCCTCTTTGTTTTTCTCATATCAGATGTTTCTTTTGTTAGGAACATCCTGTTTTATCAAAACTTGTGTGTGATGACCTGATTCATAGATGATGAACTTATGCGTGGTGAGGATATGATAGATTGGTGACAATGATGGTTGAGGAGGTTCCATTTCTGTTTTTTCTTTATGATGAACTTATGCGTGGTGAGGATATGATAGATTGGTGACAATGATGGTAGAGGAGGTTCCATGAAATGCCCCCAAACAGAAAAGAAACCTCGGAACCTGAACACTCTATGTATTCTTCTATGCTGGTTGTGTTCTCATTGTCCTCTTTTATGCCCATGGGGCCATGATACAAATTCAGGACCTGACTGCCGTTACCAATCACACTGATGTTGGAACCTAAATGCTTGTTTTTTTTTATAAAAATGATGTGTTTTCAGTTCTAACAGAATTGTGATGTCAATATAATCAGCATCTCTGCTCTATGCTCCTTTTGATCCGAGATGGGTCGTGTAGACTCTTCCAGGGATAATCTGTCCATGTTTGAGTAGTCACGAAATGAGATGTTAAGAGCGCATTCTGTACCAAGAACTTGTATTTTGACTTGAATTGTTTAATGATGAACTCATTGGTTATTTTTATGATGAATCCATTTGTTTGTGCTTGAATCCTTTTATGTAGGTGCCTGCTACCAGTTATCTCTAGTGCCGGGTTTGCTAGGACTTAGATGCATTTCAGTTGTTTTCTACTAATTAATTTTTATTGTATGAGGTGATTTTATGTGTTGTCTAGGGCTGGAGGCATTGATTGTTCTGGATCCCAATCAAATTTGACATTCATGGATAATTTATTGTTTTTGATAATTTTTAATTGGGGTGCTTTTATGTTTTTGACGAGAAAAGAGTGTTAAGTGCCATTTGTATTGTCAATCATATGTGCTTTTCTCATTCTAATTCTAAGTATAATTGGGCTCTTTTATGGGCTAGAATGTGAAGTTAATAGCATCGCTTTGAGAGTCAGTAACCATTGAATTGTGTGTCTTGTTATATTGATGATGACTAAGTTTCTTAAGAAGTGAGTCATCATGGTATGTTTTCATTGCCAATGTTTGATATCCATCCTAGATGCTGCAGTAGTGGTGGTACCTGGTAGGTGTAACATTGTTGGAAGCTATTAAGGTTTATCTTTGGCTTTTTAACTTGGATTTTTCTGTTATGGCCCTGCATAGCATAGATTAATGTGGTAGAGCTGGACTGTTAACCTTGTGCTTGAAAGAATTTAATAATTAGCTCCATGGAAATCAACTATTTTTTTTCTCTAAAGGACTCTATAGTAACTACTACCATTTAATCCACTTGTTATCCACAATTTTCAGGCACTAATGACAGCCTCAGCCCTCTATTATTCCTGCATGATTCCCATATAGATGGTATAGTGTGGTCTAGATGGACACTAAACGTGGTGTTTGAAGGAGCTGGATAATTAGCTCTATGGACATCAACTATTTAAAGGAAAAACAAATCTTAAAGGAAATTCCTAGTGCTCTTCAATTACCATATGTGTTTCTTAGTTGGTGGAGACCACCCTGTATTGTTTGCAATTCTATTTAATAGCAACCATTAATTCTTTACAAGGAAACGAACAAAAATTTGAATTACCCTCATGAGTTCCTCTCTTGATATATCTTCTTCGAATAAAAAAATAATAAATTTCTTTCTTTTCTTCCCAAAAATCCTCCCATCTCTCTCTCCCCCCTCCCTCTCTCTCTCCTAGATATCCAACTATATAAGTGATTTAAATTTCAACAATCAATTTCTCTTCTATACTCTTAAATAAAATCTGTCACATATCGGCTCTTATTAAATCTCTTTTAGTCACATTCCCCCTTTCTTTAACTCTTCTTCCATAAAGAGGAACTGAATAATAGTTTCCTTTTTTCTTTGCATACATGTTGCATTATCATCTCAGTTGCATGTGGATTGATTTATATCGTCAATCCCATATCTTGATACAATAGATAGGGTGGTAAAAAATAATTCACATAAAAGTGCTTAACATGAGCTTTTTGGAATCAATGTAATTGATGGTTTGATAACTTCAATCTAGGTTACATGGATTCTTTTGTTTGGGTACTTTAAGGGTGTCAGAGAAATATTAAGACCCATACCAGCATGGATTATTTGTTGGGTAGATTGCTCGCCTGGTGTGCATTAGTGGCATACAGTGCAGTTCCTATGGTGGCATTTGGATCAATGTTTAAAAAATCGTCGACCCAATTCAGAATCCGGCGATTCGGATCGGGTATCGTTCAGGCCATCCCGGATACACTAACAAAACAGGATCCTGCATTTTTCTACAGTGAATCATCATGATGATGTTATGATTCGGAAATGAATCGCTATTATGACAACATGGTTCGGACACCTCACATGTCCGTACTGTTCTGATGCCATCTCTAAAAGAGTTTTTTATACAAATGGACCCCGAGCATTTAGTGGCCTCCATCCGTAAACACGTGTACTGATCATGAGGGCTTTTTCCTTTTATAGAGCTTCACGCTTTTTAGATTTCCCAATGTGGGATAATTATCCCAAGTCTTCGTGGCACACAACAATCATCTCTCATCCATAAATAAAAATCAATAGCTTCGATGCCCTTCCTTACCCCCTTTGTCTGTCTCATCAACCGTCAGTACACTCCAGTCTCCAAACTCCCATCTCTCTTTCTCTCTTCAATATTCATCTTCCTCAGTACACCCATCTCTCTCTTCAATATTTAGATCTCTCTCTCAGCAATACTCATCTCTCTCTACCTCTATTTTACATTGCAGTCAACACTCTTTTCCCCACCCTCTATCTACTCCTATCTTTCTCTCTCTTTAACAAGACTCACATAACCTTTTGGACCCCTTTCTCTCTATATAAAATTAGCATTCCCCTACATTACAAACTCCACCACCCAAAACCAAATCTCCCAAAAACCCAACCCAAACAAAAGCTGGAAAAACTGATAAAAATGGCCGTAACAGAAGCCCTGCCTTCAAAACCAAATACTCTAAAGAGATTACTCTCCGTCTCTTTGTAGTAATTTATAGGTAGATCGATCGATCTTTTTTTTTTTTTACCTAGTTTATCCTCTCCCTCTCTCTCCCCCCGTTAGCATCCGTCTCCTTATCTCTCTCTCTCTCTCTCTCTCTCTCTTCGTAGCTATTTGGGCCACAAAGTGGCGATTTTGATAACTTAATTTTTTCGGATATACATATTTAATGTCATAACATTAAAATAAGGTGAGCATGAATAATGGACAAGCTTCGGGGATTTTGGATTATGAGCGCAACAAAACACTAACACTCAGGGAGTTAGGTATAGTCAGGTGCCCACTAATTTGGATGATTCGTTTCTAGATCGATTCAATGAATTGTCACTCGAATTCAATCGATGGCACCAGTGTGACCAAGATGAAGAACGACATCGTCTTTCATTTTGGTATTAGGTCATATTTTACGAATTGTATGCTTTATTGTAGTCCATGTATGACAATATACTACATCCATGATACTTTTATGCTTCTCCTTTTGTGTGATGTAAATTTAATGGTTAACAGTAGTTCATACAAAGAAAGAATATCTCAATATTCGCAAAAAAAAATGAAAGTTTTTAATGGAGTACCCCTATTTCTTATTGGATTCCTAAAAAATAACATTTATAATGATTTTAATATATTTTTTAATATTGGTTTTTGGATTTTTTCAAGCCGAATCCGATCGATTCGGTTGATTCCCGATCCGAATCGTCGATTCACCGATTCGGATGGGTTTTTGGGGTGCTCGATCCGGGGCACAGATCCGTTTTTTAAACCACTGATCTGGATTATATTTTTTCCAAACCTAATCTTGTCCAGTGTCTAATTTCCATTTAACATTTATGCTCAACCCTCGAATGACTTCTAGTGGACCTCCATTGCAATTAATCAAGAGTTAGACATGTACTGATGACTCACCCTACACACCCCACACGCCCCCCACAAAATATAAAAGAAAAGCTTTGAATTGTTTCAAATGGCAGAAGGTCGTTTTCAAATGGCGGAAGGTCGATGTCGCCAACGTCTTCCTCATCGCCACCGTCTTCCCCATTTCTCCTGGAATGAAATTTACACGTTATACCCAATAACCCATCTTCGCACCTCCCACCAGAAGAGACTTCCGCCTCTATCTCTGTCCATCTCTTTGTTCTATGCTCGAGTTGCATCTTCCCCCCCTCCTATTCTACTGGAGAAGAAGCATCAGGAGTCTTCCACCCCTACCGCGTTTTCTCAGATTTCCCCTTTTTTACCTTACTGTATTACCACAATCCCAGAAGAGACAGATAGACTAGTCAGGAAACTTTCAGCATCCTTGGTCGAGAGTTTTCACCTGGGGCGAGATGACTCAACAGGGATCGAGAAGTGGGCCAGAAACCTTTGGGGGGAGCCCTATCTTATCAGTAGACGGCTCTCTAATGGAGACTACTCTCCTTCCCCTCTTAGGAACAGGCTAACCACCCCTTACTCAAAGAACCTAACCCTTCCTTCAAAGGTGTTCCCTGCTCCTTGCGCCGTTGGTCTTCTAAAGAAAGTTCCTACAAGAAGCAAAGGGTATGGCTTACCCTTCATCATATCCCGTTGCATGCTTGGTTTCTAGAAACCTTTAAGAGACTGGCGGCATCCTATGGTAACCTAGTTTCCATCCATTGGATCTTGCTGGAGTCCTTGCCTTTGGGCTCCATTCGCCTCTTGATCAAGGTCCTGAACACCACAAAGATTCCGAGCACGCGTTGGCTGGATGTCAACGAACTCTTCTACCCTATTTCGATCTCATGGTCCTCTGCTTCGCCTCCCTCCCCCGATTTCCGTCACCAACCTATCGGGGATTCTCTTCTGGCTACCTCTTCTCAGCAGTGGGTGGTGGTGACAAAGAAGAAACACAAACGTTTGAGACCTCGTCGGAGACCCCTAGAAATGCTGCATCAACAAACTTGGCGCCCTCGCCGGTCGAATCCTACTCAGAAAACGGCTAGGAAATCCTCTTCGATCCTGGTAAGGGATTCACAGGAAGGCCAAACTCAGTTTGACTCGCTTACCTCTCAGGAATCGGTGATGGACTAGATGGTGTCTCCGAGTCCTTTGGAAGACACGAGTGTTGTCGCCGACTTGAATCGATGCTTGGGGAAAGAGGTAATCGTGGACAACATGCCTCAAAACTGTTCGGGGTTAGGCGATCGACCCGGCCCATCGTCCCCCCTTCCCCCTCTTTTGCTTCGCAAGTCTCTGGGTTGTCCCTTCTACCCGACCCATCCTACCCCATTCCCCTCATCTCCCCTTCTCACTTTGCCTCTCTCTCCTCTCTTGAGGCTACCACGTGCCCCACTCCCGCACCTACCCCCTCACATATGTTGCATGCCTTGGAACCCACGCGGCCGCCTCAGCTGACTGCCTCCTCTCGTGTGGCATCAGATAACTCTTCGCAGCAGAGGGAGCAACCCGAGGCCATCCCCTGTCCCTGCTTCAGGCTGCCTCCTCACCCTCTCTCCCCCAGGTGTCACCTTCCGACAACTCTGACCCCTCACCTACCCCATGTCCTTTCCCCCTTGGTGGCGAGCCTCAGCCCGACCCGCCATCCCTTGTTGTACCCCTCTCTCATTCCCCAAAGAAGGGCCCGCTACCCGATGTTATTGCAATGGTCCTCTGTCGCTTGATCCCAGCCAGCTGGCCATCATCCAGCCTTTGTTCGAGAAGGCCCCGTCGAATAGTATTGACGTACCTCCTACGGAGCGTTCATCAAGAGGCTCTGTTACTCCACCAATCTCTTCCCTTATATGTCCCTCCTCTCAACCACCTCACCCTGAATCTGGGTCTGTCTCCCTTCATACCTCCATCTCATCCATTGATTCTGGGGTGGTGCAGCACGTCGAATCTAGCCTTGTTTCGCCTCAATCTGCTACTTGGTGGGTTGGTCCTCATCTTCACTCTACCTTCCTCTCTCTTTCTTTCTATATGCTAAACCTTGACTCCCTCTCTCCCGTGCGCTCCAGACCTTCCCCCGCACAGAAGATGGACAACGATCTCTTCCCAGTTGGCATCGTCACCGCCCAATCGCTGGACCCTTCCCCTCTTGATCCTGCTTCAGTCGCAGACATCCTGGCCCCCCACGTTTCCTTTACCCCTCACCTTGTTCATATCCAAAGAACCCAGATCATCCACTATGTGTGGCCCCCAAACTCCCCTTACCCTCTGTCCTCCTACACCTCCATCCAGACTTACCAATTCCTGACTTATATTCCTGCCTTCTCCTTCCTACTGATAATGCCTTCCCCTATCTCGGCTAACCTTACTACTCCTAATGTTCAGGACCTGGAAAACACTCCGGTTGATAACTCTCCACTATACCCCATTCCGAATAGTTCCTCTGGTCAACCTCTCCATCCTTTCGCTCACGACATTGACCCTGTGCTGACCTTCTCTCCTCCCGCTCATACTAGCTCTAGCTCCCCTCCTCTTCCAACCCTACCCTCTGACCTTTACCCGTCGGCCCAGCCCTTCAACTCTTCCTCTAAAAATTTTGTTGAACCTTGGTCCCAGGGTGCCGAGGATGTAGAAGAAAATTTAGAAGACAGGTCTAACCGAGAGGAAGATAGGATGAGAACAATGTACATGATAATGGGTTTTGAGTACAATGGACCTGAAGGACCAGCACAGGTTCATCACGGCTGACGCAGAAAGCAGAATGTAGGTGAGAATCAAAGGACAAAGTGAGTTAAGCAACTTCTTTTCTTCCTTTTCCTTCCCAAGGAAAGTAACTGATTTCAGCCCTTCCCCATCCATTCTTGGTCGCCCGAGGAGGTCCCCCAAACTGTCATCCTCCCTTGCTATCACCTATCACAAATGAAACGACTAATTTGGAATATCAGAGGCCTTGGTCAGGACTCTAAGAAAGACGCCGTCAAAGCCTTAACCCTGAAACTCTCCCCAACTATTCTTGCCCTTCTAGACCCTGACCTAAAGCTTGTTCGTCTGGTCTGGGGCAGGAGACCTTGCCAATGGGTCTCTCTGCCGTCTATTGGAGCCTCAGGAGGAATATGGGTGATTTGGCATCCATCAGACCTTTCTCTCATCTAACATTTCGTTGGGAATTTTCTATGACTCTCCTCCTTTCTAATAATTCAGATGGAATCCCCTGGAAATTTTCTCCTGTCTATGGCTTAAACTCAAACACCATCAGACAAAGATTGTGGGCTGAGTTGGATCACATTGCCTCCCTTCCACATCCCATTTGGTGTGTTGGGGGAGATTTTAATGTGGTCCGCTGGTCCCACGAGAGGAACTCCTCGTCTTCAATCACCCAAGAAATGAGGGATTTCTTAGATTTTATTAACCTTAATCAGTTGATAGATATCCCTCTTCAAGGCTGCAAATACACATGGTCCAACCACAACTTAATAGGTTCTTGATTTCAGCAAATTGGGAGGAACATTTCCCTAGATCGCTATCTTTGGCCCTACCTAAACCTGCTTCGAACCACTGTCCCATCCTTCTCGACACGAATCCCGTAAATAGGGGCACCCGACCTTTCAGATTCGAACTGCATTGGCTCCTAGAGAAGGACCTCCCAGCCCTTGTTAAATCTTGGTGGATTTCCTTCGATTCTCAGGTCTAGGGGAGAGCGGGATTTATCCTCCAAAGGAAAATTCAGCTTCTCAAAGGAGCTCTCAAATCTTGGAGCAAAACCATTCCTGAGAACTTCGCGCAAATATAGTCCTCTTTACTGGAAACCATCAACAACCTTGATGATATTGAAGAGATCAGACCCTTAGACGTCTCAGAACAGGATCTTAGGTCTAAGACTAAGATGGAGTATCTCGCCACCCTAAAAAAAGAAGAAATCTTTTGGTTCCAGAGATCCAAAGTTTCGTGGTTGAAAGCAAGGGATCATAACACTGACTTTTTTCATCAGATAGCCAACTGTCATCGCAGATACAACGCTATCATGACAATAAAAGTCAACCATACTTACCTTTCCCAAGCTGGTGATATTCAACAAGCCATCCTACAGTTATTTCAGAACTTATACTCAGCTCCCCCTGAACCCAAACTCAGATTCTCGACCTTAGACTTCCTTTCAGTCAATGAAGGCCAAGCAGCTTGGCTAGAGCGACCTTTTTCTGAACCTGAGATTCTTAAAGCGGTCAAAGCTCTAGCAAGTGACAAGGCCCTTGGGCCTGATGGCTTCTCGATTGCCCCCTTCAAGGAGTATTGGGACGTAGTCAGCCATGACTTCGTCAAATTTTTTGAGGATTTCTTCCATAGGGGCATTTTAAATACAGCCATGAATGCCACTTTCCTAGCCTTGGTGCCCAAAAAAGAAGGAGTTTAGGAAATTAAAGACTTTCGGCGTATCAGTCCCCTCAACTCTTCCTACAAGATCCTGGCAATGGTTTTAGCGTTTAGACGGCAACATGTTTTGCCTTCCATCATCTCTAACTCACAATCTGCCTTTATCAAAGGTAGACAAATTCTGGATGGGGCCCTTGTGGCCCACGAATGTGTCCATTCGAGACACATTTCCAAACAACTAGGTCTCATCTTCAAAATTGACTAGGAGAAGGCATATGATCATGTGGATTGGTCAGTCTTTGATGCGACTATGGCCAGAATGGGTTTTAGGGAGAGATGGAGGAAATGGATGAGGGGTTGCTATTCGAACCCTCACTTCTCCGTCTTCATCAATGGAACCCCTCTAGGCTACTTCCCCTCTTCTAGGGATCTCAGACAAGGAGACCTCCTTTCCCCCTTCCTTTTTGACATAGCTGCTGAAGTCTTTAGCCATTCCATTGCTCGAGTCTACCAAGCAGGCCTTATTATAGGTTTCAAAACTAGTAGACAAGGGCCCACTATCACTCACCTACAGTACGCGGACGACACTT
Organism: Amborella trichopoda; assembly: GCF_054954075.1. NCBI lineage: Eukaryota > Viridiplantae > Streptophyta > Magnoliopsida > Amborellales > Amborellaceae > Amborella > Amborella trichopoda. Next base: position 23,920,546 of record NC_142348.1, on the reverse strand, counting down.
TAGTCTTCCTGGAAGCTACTGCTGCTGAGGCAAAAAATCTAAAAACTTTTTTCAGCTGTTTCCAATTAGCTATTGGGTTCAAGATTAATGTGGAAAATCTTGTATGCTGGGGGTGGCTTTGTCACTTGGTGAGATTAGGGATCTCATTTCAGATTGGGAATGTAAAGTCCAAAACCTGGGAGGCTGCAGAGTTTGGAATCCTTCCTTTAGAAGGAGCCTAAACGAAGTCGAGACGGCAGATTTCCAGCGACTATTGAACTCCCTGCACTCTCTCTTCTTCATTTCTCAAGGAAGAGATGATATCATTTGGACCTTAACTCCCTCGGGCAAATTCTCTGTGGCTTCACTCTACAAAAACTTTTCCTCCTTCCCCTCCCCATCCGAACACTTCTCTAGAATTTGGTCCACTATTGCACCACCCAAAGTACAGGCCTTCAACTGGCTCGCCTTCTCACAAAAAGCTCTCTCAGTTGATCAAGTACAAAGAAGAGGGGTGCCCATTCTGAATAAATGTGTTTTGTGTGAATGTGAGGAGGAAACAAACTCCCATTTGTTCCTGCTTTGTGCCTTCTCTTCAGACTTATGGGGCAGGGTACAACTTTTTGGCTTACAATGGGTTACCCCACCCTCGGTAAAAGGCCTCCTTACCATCAATTTTGAATCAAGCTGGCCAAAGGCAGGTAGAATCCTGTGGAAAGCGACCTTAGCTGCTACCATTTGGCTAGTATGGATGGAAAGAAACTCCAGATTTTTTCGAGGGACTAAGCTTTCAATTCCGGCCATTTTTCAAAAGGTAACCTCCCTGGTGACCTTTTGGGCATCCAACATGAAGTTCTTAGCTGGAATTCCAAGATCCTTCTTCCTTTCCCAATGGGGAAATATCCTTCATCACCAACCAGCAGGGGCAGCTAGACCAAGTCTCTGGTTACCACCGAAGGATGGGTGCTCCTTGAGGAACCCTGGCCCAGCAGGGTCAGGAGGGGTTTTAAGAGACTTTGAAGGCAATATTCTCATCACCTTCTCCGATTACCTCGGCATCAAGGACTCTCACGATGCGGAAGCCTTAGCCCTCCTCCTTGCTCTAAAAAAATTCAACTCCTCCTAGGGCTCTAGCTTGATAGTGGAAGGTGATGCCAAGAATGTCATCTCATGGGCTAGTAGGACATGTGATCCTCCATGGTACTTGATCCAAGTTTTTAACGAGGTTCAATAAATTTGCAGGGCTATGTACTTCTCATGGCAGCATACCTAGCGGATGTCCAACGACTTCGCGGATTGGTTGGCGAAGGAGGGTGCTAGAAGACAGGGTGAGGCAGTTTAAACTGGGTCCACCTTCTTTCTTGCTTTGGACCAGTAAAGCCCCTTTTTAATTTTTTGGGCCCTTTTATTTTTCCTTGTCATTGTACATCCGAAGGTGGGGTGGGGGGGGGGGGGGGGGGGGGAGCAATTTTATAAAGCCCTATCCTAGCCTCTTTTTGTAAACCGCACTTATGGGGGAAATCCTATTACTGTACATGGGTTTTCGATCTTCGTTTTATCGGGTCGTCTAGAGGATTCTCCTGGAGAGAGAATATACTGTAATTCCCTTTCTCAGCAATACAAAATGTTAACATTATCAAAAAAAAAAAATTTGTGGTGTGTAGGTGGTGACGTCAATGTCATAAGTTGTTATTTTGAATATAATAATGGTGGCTTACATCTAGCTGATAGGCTTCTCTTCCCATGTGTCTAAGCATAACCTCATACACCTCTAACTCAATAGTGCCTCTTCCACTTGGTCAAATTACCTCGTCAACCACACCTTAATGAAGCTCGATCCACTTATGTTCAGCCTGGATTGGGAGGCCGCTTTCCAAAGCGTTCACACTAGAACCTTGCGCAAAACTTTATCAGACAATGCCGCAGTCATCCTAGACTCTGAACCGGTCTTCAATGGACCTTGATCTTTTCGGTTTAGAAACGATGTGGCTGGAGGACAAATGTTTTCATCAATTGATCCCCCAATGGTGGTTGTCTTTTGCGGTTGAAGATGTGCTGATTTTTGGCTTTCTAGAAAACTACAGTGGCTGAAAGAAAGACCATGAATACTTTGGTGAAGTCGATATAAAGAATGAAGCTTTGATGCTTAACATTGAGGATATAGATCTGTTGGTTTCATCATGAAACCAAAGTTCAAGAGTCGTTAGAGAGGACCAAGAGAACCATTGCCAAGCCAATATACAAAATACTAAGCAAGAAATACTTTATTGGCAACGAAGATTGAGATGCAAATTGTAGAAGCAGAGACAACTCCTCTCAATCAAAGACGGGCAGAATTTATGATGACCTTTAGTAGTTATTTCTGAAAGATTTTCTCGGTAGAAGAGGTGGAGCCAATCTCCAGTTTCCGAAGAATCACTAGCAGTGATGAAGCATGGCTAGAGTGGCCATTTTTGGAGTTTGAAGTACTTAAAGCTATCACAAAGCTTGGCCAAGACAAAGCCCTGGCTTAAGGTATTCCCAATTGCCACTTTTGGGAGTCTTTGGGGCCTGATGTGATGGGGATCTTTACCCCTCTTCATCCTGATGTGATGGAGATGTTTGCCAAATTACACCAAAGAGTTATCATTTACAACGGCCCTAAACGCCAAGCTTGAAGTTGCTTGAGAAATTTAAACTTCAGACTATAAGCTTATTGAATGATTCTTACAAAAGTCTTAGCCAAGGTTGTTGCATCCGGGCTTCGCCTTCTTAACGAGGTTGTTTCTCCACCCCAAGGTACTTTTGGACAAGGTATGCAAATCTTGGATGCAGCCATCATTGCTAACAAGTGAACTGATAAAAGGCATAAGTCCGGAAGCCACCTACATTGATCTATTAATTGGGCCTTGAAAAGGCAGACGACCATGTTAACTGGGATATGTGGGACCTAGTTATGACAAATATGTTGTTTGATTATGACTGGGGAACATGGATGACTAGTTCCATATCAAGTGTTCATTTCTCATTCCTCATAAATGGATGTCCCCATGAATGTATCCCATCTGTTAGGGGCTTGAGTCAAGGTGACCAAGTGTCATTTTTCCTTCTCAATCATAACCAATGTGTTCAAGAGAGGTGAAGAAGTACAAAAATGTCTCTTAAAAGGAGAGCAATATTGGGCCAAATGTCTAATGGCCTTCGAGTTATATGTTCTCAGTGGGAGTTGTACCCTAGTCCCTATCTCTCCAACGGCTTTAGGGAAGTGGGTTGGTTTCCTCTATTTAATGGCCTAAGGGTGGTTTTGGTATTTTGATGTTTTCTATCTAAGGTTAGGGTTTGTTGGGAATTGTGGTTAATGGGTTTGGGTTAAGGTTCTGTCTCTGTGGAGGTTTCTTTCTCAAACCCCATGGAGATAGTGTCGAGGCTTCAAATATGTTCTACACGTCGAGCGCTTTCCAATGCAGTATATTTTGTGGGCATTTTCTTGCTGAAATGTGGTTTATTTTTAGAAAGAATATGAGATTTTTTAGCATCATGCAATCTTCAAGTTTCATGATCTATGATCGGTTTTTCGGTGATTTCTCACCATTTGGGAGGAGATTTTCGATGAAATGAATCGGGATTCCACAACTGTTCTTTTCATAAATATCAAGCCACGATCAACCCAGAGATGGGAGGTGATTTTGGGGCCTATCTATGTCTAGCTTTTGGCTTGGACACCTTCAATGACCAATAACTCATCGGGTTTGAGGAGTTTTGGGGTGACTCTTGCTGCAAATCATTGCAGGATCGAGCTCTACAATTCTAGGGCAGCAGAATAAAGAAGAAGACATGTATGGAAAGTGGCACGTTGCTGATATTTTGATGTTCATCCATAAAAGACTCAAAATCCCTTCAAAGCTTGAAGTCTTTTATTCAAATTTGTTGCAAAACAATTGTTACGTGACCCTCTACAATTTGGTGGTGTCCAATAATTTGTTTGATAGTAAGTGCCTGTATGGGTATGGGTTAAACCAAGTTTTCCAAGGACAAATATAGATATTTTGGGCATTTTTATGTCAAGAAAATTGCCCTTTTTGCATCATAACGGGACAAAAAGGTGATAATTCAGCCATGTAAGGCCCATACTTTAAATAATCCATCCATGGTTCAAGGCATCTATATAAAATCCTGGTGGGGACAATGGTTGGAAGCTATTTGCATTGTTTGGACTGTTTACAACAGTTAGAAAACCATTGAAATGGGCCATTTTGCTGTATTTCCTATCTAAAAACAATAGTTGCATGAAATTAACTTTTCAATAGTTTGCTATGACACATTACCTTTAGTAAATGTGGTCAAATGGCGTCAGATTAATGTTAAATTTTAAAGTTATGGGTTTTTAGCCTCGTGCTACTATTTTCAAAAGTCTCGGGCCCGTCAGGTTCCAATTTCTGGTTGTTCTTTTGTAACTTTGCTATCTTTTGTGTGCTTCATAGGCGATGTACTATAGTCTGAGAATAGTTCTCCCTATTTCTCATCATCGAGCATCCTTTTGAGCTGATTTTTAGGGGATATCTTAGGGGTATCTTGGATTAGATTTGAGTCATGCTTTTGTCATGCTCTATTACTGACGATCTGATAATAGATCTGGGTCATAACTGACTTCATAACTCATGGCTTTTATTTGTTGGGCCTTCCATCATCCAAAATGATCCCTTGAATTTAGGCCCAATACGTTTCTGTTTGGGGCCCCCTCTACCATCTTTGGTATGTCCGGCTTTTTCCGATGCATACGATCATATTGCTATCAGACTGGACTACCATTAGTTTGTTTGCAATCTGTGGGTTGCCTTAGACTGGGAAACATCATCTACCATACTTCTCAAGGATTTTGGGTACAATGTGGCCTGGATACCTGTCCTCTGGTTTCAAACTCGCATTTTGCTACAGGTTTGCCATGTGTGGCCTACCAGGTGCTATATGGTGTAACAATAGGCTCGAACAAATGTGTGCAAGATTCATTTGATAGGAATAAGTTTCAAAGTGGAGGCTTGGAGAGTGGGCGAAACGAATGAAATAAAGGATATAGGACAATTTTTTGGAACAAATGTATTGGTCTTCACTAATGTGTAGGTAAACCCAATAAAGCTGAATGGCATTGGTTATAGGAAGGTTCCAAAGAAGGTCGGCATCATGGAAAAGCTTATTCTTATTCCTGGAAGGTTGTCTTACGCACATTAAAGCCACCCTTTAAAGCATTCCCATTTTCTACATGTCCTTGATTCATAAGCCTATGAGCATAATAAGAAAAACATGAATGACTAAAAAAACATGAATGACTGATGTGTTAGTTCCTCTGGAGCACGCATAGAGACCTACATGAATTCCATTTGCTGAACTGGTAAAGGCTTGCTAACTCAAGGAGCCATTTGGTCAGGGGATCAGGAGGTAAAGAGTGTATCAAGCTAGGGAAATGGTGGTGGTTCACAGTGCACCTTGACCACATTTGGCTTATCCATCATCCAACCATAGTTATGCAACGGAACCTTCATGAAGGTTTCCTAGAAGACCATCTACGTCTCAGACATCAGGCTCATGGAAGGGTATCAATTTTCTTCGCCATTCCTCTACTCATACCATGTTCATTTCATTGCCAAGTCAGGTGAAGAAACCAGATTTTTGAGAGCTCGTAGCTTAACCAACGGACTTGGAGGTCCACTTTCTATGTAACCCGTGTTGCACATGGTGTGGAACAGTTTTTGTAGGGTGCTGGGGGGCGCTCTGCGGGCATGGGAGGGGGCATAACAAGTTTGAGCTCCTCTCTTTTGTCATAATTGGGATGATGAAGAGGTGAATTTGGAGGCTCTAAGAAGCCACTTCATCCCCTTTAGAGGCGGCTGAGATTATTTGGTGCCCCACCTCAGCAGGTGCCTTCTCTGTATCCTCCTCCTAAAGAGTCCTCACTTCACAGCACTGGCTCGTGAACCATTAATTGTCCGAAGAGTCTGGTCCATCCCTGCCTTGTCAAAGTTGCACGCATTAAATTGGCTTGCTGAATCCAACAATCCTTTGACCGTCTGACGCAATAAAAATAGAGGCATCCTGCTTTCAAACTACTATATCATGTGCATACATGGAGAAACGGTCAACCACCTCTACTACGTTTCCAGTTTGCCTTACAGGTATGGTCCTTTCTTGGTATTTCCGAGTGGCAATAGGTCACCGCTGTGCCTTTAGAGGGCCTTTTCCAAAGTCGGCTATTGCCACAAGAAAAACAAACCCCTCTCCCCTAAACACAAACACACATAAAAAAAAACAAAGTAAAAAAAGCAAAGAAAAGGAGAAAATTCCTTTCTGGCCTGGGTGTTGCTAGCATGGCATTTCACTTTCCTAGGCATAATTTGCTCTTTACTGGTAGTGCATTCTGTCTTCTATTTGGTGGTCTTATTCAGGATGGAGAGGGGGAAAATCTGTAAGTTTTTCCCAAGGCCTTTGTGCATTTGTGATTGGGTTTGCAGAAGCAAAGTGCTGCTCAGAGGTTTAATGTTTAAACATTTCAGTTAGGCTTCCATTATTGAAAAGGATTGTCTTAATGTCACTAGCCAATCGTGGAGACAAAAAGAAATTCCTAGTGGTTCAAGATGGGCGGTGACCCTTTTACCTTTATGAACAACGCTTGCATTTGTTTTCCATTTTGGAATTTTGTTATAGATAAAAAAATCCAATTGAATCATTTTGTCATTTTCATAGTTTGGTCTCATTGATGCTGATGGGGGTGCTTCCATATAGCAGCAGTTTTAGGTCATGTAAATTATTTAGCATATGATAGATGTAATCCTAAAATTCCTGAGTCTATTCAGCTCTTGAGAGTGGCTAATTTGGAATTTGAGATGCGTTAGCCATGTCATACTAGATATTCGTTTTGATTGGTGCATGTATGGCTAGGTTTCTATAGTCAGAATATTGACAAAATGAAGTTTTGTCACGATGATATGTCTCGGTATTCCAGTGCTTCTCTAACACAATCTATGCTTCTCAGTGTTTGATGCATCAGATTTCTCATGTTATTTTTTTTTCGTTATGCTTAGGTCAGAAATTTCAAAGTCTTGAGTACAACACAGACATAAAACTTCTCTTGCTTTGCACTTTCCTTGCCCTTTCTAGGATGTTTATTATTCCTGCAATTTGCATTTATTTCTCTTTTGAATGAATGCCCATTATTCTCTAAAACTTTGTGTTTCTTGTAGTTACTATAGAATAAGTTTCTTTTACTTCTATAAGTGTTTTTCATTTTTCTTTTGAGGGATCAGTATGGACTGAGGCTAAAACTGGATAAGTTATTAATAACATCTTAATATGTAGTCTCTACATTATTCATTGCAGGGTTACATACTGGAAGCAGGAGACCTAGAAGTCTAGTTGCCTTATGTCTTGGAGTTCTTGGCAAACATTTGGAGGATATCATTGTTGATCTATGTGAGGTTTCTTCGATCTTTCCACCAGACATCAAGGTGAGTACTTGACTATCGAAGCCATTTGAATATCCAAGCTTAGATTTTCAAGTTGCACGTCCTTAGCTTTCATTCTTCCCATTTTAAGAGGATTCTATTGTGTGAGGTCATCATTCCTTGATAAGTGATATGTCCAATCATTTTCTTTTGTAAATAATTTATGCCTGTGCATTCTTTTTACTTTTCTTTGGTGCATGAAAATAGGAGAGAAATGATACAAATGATGATAATTCTATGTATTTCCCTAGAATCTATATTTAATAATTTAAAAATCCTTCTTGTCTCTATAAATCTTTCATTGTGTAAAATAATAGATCATATTTTTGTTGTTCAGGGTCTATTATATGTGTGATGGAAAGAGTTTAAGCTGGAAAAAATTGCATTTGTTTTTTTTGATTGACCAGATCAAGTCCTGTCACCCCATTGGCTGTTGACAGCATGGGGTCTGCATCCTGCATTTTAAAACACTGCACAAGAGTTGAGAGGAATTGCTGCTCCCATAGAAGATACTTGACCTGTCCACTTGATGTGCTTTGTGCATCATCATTCTCCTTTGGGTTGAGGAGAACTCACCCTCGACTTGGAACCTTCATCTTCATCTATCCCTAGCCCAAGTTACTCAGACAAATCAGTAATGTTGAAGATATCCGAAGTCTCCATATTGAAGGCAAAACGACCTTGTATGCGTTGCTGCCCATCTTCAAACCGTAAACAACCCTATCGTGTGGTAATTCAACTTGTTGTATTTGCCTGTGGGATACCTTTCATCTGCTCAACCAACTCGTCAACAGTAGCATGACCCTTCATTATAAAAAAGAAGAAGCAGTAGCATGTCCCTTCCATTAGTCTAGATAGGAACAAAGTCAAGCTAATGGATTCAGTTCTTCCTATATACCACCTCGAGCGAAATCTTACCAGTTGACTTGCTATGAGCACTGTTATAGGCAAACTTGGCTTGAGGCAATGCTAGATCCCACTGTTTCTTCTTTTTCCTCACAATACTTCGGAGAAGATTTCCAAGATTTGCCAGTTCAGTCTGCCCATTTGTCTGTGCATGATAGGCACTACTGAACGACAATCGAGTATCCAATTTCTTCTACAAAATTCCCCCAAAATGGCTGGGAAACTTAGTATCCTCATATGAAGTTATCATTTTCAGAACATTATGCAAACTCACTATCTTTCTGAAGTATAAATTTGCAACATGCGTGGCATCCAAGGTCTTCTTGCAAGCCATAAAATGAGTCACAAATATAGAATCCATACCTTGTTGAGAACCGTGGAAGTCCTAGCATGAAATCCATGCCAACATTTTCCTAAGATGCATTGGGAATCGGAAGTGGAGAATAAAGCCCTAGCCTGCTGCCCTTTGTGTGAGAGTGATATATTTTATTGTTGCTCCTAAATGAGCTGATACGTACGACATTTTCTTGACAAACTGCATAATATCCCTCTTCAATTTTGGCAACTAATACTTGACTCCAATGCTATGGCTTCATCTTAACTAAAATGTCCGCCAATACCTCCTTCATGAAGTTCTATTGCAAGGGTCTCTCTAGGGGAACTTGCAACTATAATCCTTTAAAGAGAGATTTGTCTTAGAATAAGAAAATCCCCACTAACTCTATCATGGCACCAAACGAATATCTCCTTGAAGTTAACACAGTAATAGCATCCGGCATGGTAGCCGACTAGGCCGATTTTCTACTCAAGGTGTCTGCCACTCTGTTTTGATTCCCTGCCTTATGCTGGATGACGAAAGTAAACTCCTGCATATAGGCTACCCACGGAGCATGTTATTGATTTAGTTTATGTTGCCCACTAATATATTTCAGCGCTTCATGATCTAAGAACAAACGAAGCTCCCTTTGGATCACATATTGGTACCAATGTCTTGAGGCTTGAATAATAGCATAAAACTCCACATCATATGTGGAATATCGGTGCTGGGTGTCATTGAAGAAGGCAATAGGACTCCCCTTTGAACTTAACATTGCACCAACTGAAAACTCTTCTTGGCCTTATCATTTGATGCAAACACCCCCTTCTTAAGCATTCTGTGATAATTTCTATGATTGAACTGAAGCCCCTGACGAACCTCTTGTATAAAGTAGCCAATCCATGAAAACTGCGAACATCAAGCACTGTAGTAGGCTAATCCTTGATGGCTGCTACCTTTTTCTGTTCAACTTTAATGCCCTTAACCGAGACAACATAACCAAGAAATATTAAGTTGTTTGTCATTAACTCGCACTTTTTAAGATTCGCCTACATCTGCTTTTCCCGTAACAAGTCAAATGCCAATCGCAAGTGCTCCGTATGCACTTGCTCACTTATGCTGTATACTAGAATATCATCAAAGTAGACCACCGCAAATTTACCGATTAGAGGTTTGAAGACCTTTAATCACCGTCATAAAAATACTAGAAGCGTTGGAGAGGCCAAGTGGCATCACCAACCACTTGTAAAGGCTCTCTCATGTTTTGAACACTGTCTTCCATGCATCTCCTGGACAAGTACGGTTCTGATGGTATCCACTTCTCAAATCTTCATTCGAAAGCATAGTAACACCAGCTAGCATATCCGAGATATTTTTGAGATGCGGAATTGAGGCGGTACTTGAGTGTTATCTTGTTAATAGACTTACTGTCCACATGCATGTGCCAAGTCCCATCCTCTTGAGGTGTCAATGAGGCTGGGATGGTGCATGGACTCATGCTTTCTCGAATGAACCCCTTCTATTGAAGCTTTTTGACTTGTCTACAATTTTTCATGCTCCTTTAATCTCATTCTGTATGCAGCCTTGTTCAGTAGGCTAGACCTTGTTCAAGGTCTATGTGATATTGGATGTCCCTCATAGGTTGTAATCCCTAAGGAAGCTCATTGGGGATGACATCACAAAAATCTCTCATAAATGGCTGCAACCCTTCTACTTAGACCACTGCATAAAACATCTTGGACTCCTCCAATCCATCCACATCCTCAACCAAGCCATCTTGTACGGCTTTGGGTGGTTTTCCATCTTCAATTTCAACTTTCACCATCTCCTAAGACATATTTTTTTCACAATGCCCCCTGCCAATCATGATTACAAACCTTCCCATAGGTGGTGCATCATGTGTGAAAGATAGTAGTGCGCAACCAATTTGCCTCCTCTACTTCTTGGGGTAGAATCATACTACCCTGGATCACCAAAGCTTCCCCATGATCTCTAAATGTCACTTCGAGCTCTTCTTTCTCTAGTGGCTCATCATAAACTAGGTCTCTCACAATTAATTGCTTGGTGTCCTCTTCAAGAAATTCCTCAGCATGGTTTACAAATGTTCTGTTTGGGCCTTGAGAGGAGACGTGGCTGATTCTCCAATACTTAAAAGCACTTAAATAATGTTGGTTTTTGGGCTATTTAGGCTACTAGAACTGCCCCCAACACTTGCAATATCCTAATGTTTGGATGAACTAACAGGCTGTGAGGTTTGTCGAGCTACCAAATTCCCACTCTTTTCTCTACATTCGCTTATGCTGGCAGTTGTACTGCCTAGGCCGCAGCCCACTTTAGCTGCATGGTTGTAAGCTTCATCTAAAGTCCAGTAACATTATATGACCACCACATCTTGTATAGGTGTTCTTTGCCCCTCCTACTTAATGAGCTAGGGACTGTTCCTCTTTTTCAACAATGTCACATCGAGCCATCAACTGATGAAATTCATTGTTGTACTCTTCTATACTCTTTTCTCCTTGACGAAGGTTATTCATCTTATGATAAAGGGATTGTAGATGATTTTCATGTAGGTATTTTTCCTTTAATTTCTTTTTCATCATCTCCTTGGCATTAATTTTTGGCTTTGCCATTCTTTCCCTTCTAGACCTAAGTTTTTTCCTACCATGCCAAGGCACCCTTCTTCAATTTTATAGTAACAATTTGTACTTTTTTATTTTTGAGAACTTCCTTGTAATCAAGAACCCTTCTTACAGTATTTAACCAATCTATAAACCCCTTGGGTTGAGGATTACTGTCAAAATCAGGAATATCAACCTTCATGTCGAAAACCGTAGATTGGTGCCTCCCTGTTGTCTAGGCCTTCCATTGCTGTCTGTATCACTTGACTTCACGCCAGGAGCGGGATGGTGAAAGAGATTAAATTTGGCTTCTTCGTGGGCAAATAAATCCCATCTTGCCCATGAGTGATGTCCGCACACTTCTGTGTAAGCTGCTGGACTTGCCTTTTGAGGTCTTCAATCGCCTCTTCTCTGGGGTCATGGGCAATATCTAGGAGAGCTCCCTTTCCTTAGTGCCTTCTCGCGGCTATGGGTTCACCGAAATCACAAGCCTAGATAATCAATATTATATAGCAGAAATCAACAAGTTATAGGCAAAATTTGGCAAACCTTGGGTTGAGATCAGTAAACTTTTGGATGAAATTAGCAAAACATGGCCCAAAATCAACAAAACACCCTAGACTTGGTTATAGTTCTCTGGTCTTGTTGTTGAAGAAACTTGGGCTCCCACACGAAATTGATGTGGGAAACTTTTTAGAGAACACCAATATCAGCAAATTTCAGGCCAAGCACAAGCATCAAAATAGGAGCCTAGGGTTTCTTATTAAAGCACAATTAGAGCTCCCAAAAGCCCAAGCTTTCTGTCTTTTTCATTCTGAAAAGTCACGTGAATGGCTGTCCATAGCCCCACACACCTCTTAAATATTATTACTTAATGATCAGACATTAAATGTCCATAGAATAAATGAAATAACCCAAAAGTCCTAAACTTAAGTGACTTTTAAAATAAATGACCCTGCAAATAAAATGAAAATCCCCAACTGGTCCAGAAAATAAAAGCCATTAAAATAATTTGAAAATCATCCTAAGCAATTCTTGCCCTTATTGTTCTTCGTAGTAGCCCTCCTAGGGTTTACATCCCTCAAATTATACACAAGAGTTAGGAGGAATCTGCTGCTCCCATGGAAGATACATGCCACCCTGTCCAATTGATGCACTTTGTGCATCATCACATATAATGATATGTCACCTTCTTATCATGCTTTCTATCATCTTTTGCCTACCGTTAGCATTCCATCCCATGTAACAAAGGCTCTATCACAACCTCAATTGAAGGCTGTAATGTGGGAGGTACGGCAAGTTCTTGAAAAGAGCAATACTTGGGAGATCCGTAAGCTTCATAAAGGAAAGGTGTTAGGATGCAAATGGGTGTTTACAGTGAAAAACGAGGCGGATGACATGATTGACGGATACAATGCTAGGTTGGTTGCAAAAGGTTTTACTCATGGTATAGATTACAAAGAGCTTTTTGCCCCTGTGGCAAAGTTAAATACTGTTTAGAATCATGCACTTATTGGCTGCAAAAAAATCTTGGTCCTTGCATCAGCTAGATGTGAAAAATGCCTTTTTATGTAGGGATCTTCATGAGGAAGAGTGTATGCCCATGCCTTTAGGTTTTCAACTTCAATTGGAGATAGGAAGGGTGTGCAGATTGAAAAAGGCAATATGTGGACTTAAACTATCATTGAGAGCTTGGTTTTGACAAATACAATTAAGCCTTAGTAAAAATTGTATTTAGAAGGAGTCAAGTTGATCATACACTATTTGTGAGGAGAATAATGTTGGGATTATAACACTCATATTGTAAATAATATTTTAGTGACGGGATAGCTTGGCACTCATCAAAAAACTTAAATGTTACCTAAGTGTTTGAAATAAAAGATTCGGGTCCACTGAGATATTTTCTGGATATTGAAATGTTAAGATCAACGAAGGGAATTACTATTTCCCGGAGGAAGTATGTGCTAAATCTGTTACAACAAACTGGAATGTTGGGTGCCAAATTAATGGATACACCTATGCGAACCAATCATAGACTTCATGAACAGATGGGAGAGTTACTGAAGGATTCTTGTCAATAGCAAAGGTTACTGGGCGTTACATGTCTCACAATTATGCAGCCAGATATATCTTATGCGGTTTATGTAGTTAGTATTCATGCATGCCCCTCAAAAACCTTATTTAGATGTCAACTATATCCTAAAGTATCTAAAGTCATCTACTAGTAGAGGGTTGTTGTTTATTACTCATGGTCATATGGGTGTTGCAATCTACACTGAGGCTGATTGGGCTGGTTCACAGATTGATAAAAGGCCAATTACAGGCTATTGTACCTTGTTGATAGGAATTTTGGTTTCATGGAAGAGTAAAAAAACTAAATGTGGCCAAACCAAGTGTTGAAGTTGAATATAGAGCTATAGCACATGGAACATGTGAAGTCATGCGGGTGGAAACTATCTTGGCTGATTCGGGAGTTAAAGTTCAGTTACCTGTGACCCTTTATTTTGACAATGAAGCAGTTATTCACATTGTTAAGAACCTTGTTTTTCATGATAGAACAAAGCATATTGAGGTATATTATTTTTTCACAAGGGAAAAACTTGCAGCCAGAATTATTTGTACTCATGTGAAAAATCAAGAGATCATTTGGAAGATATCTTCAACAAAATAGTTGTCTGTGACGGACTGCAAAATAGTGTTCTCAAGCTGGGCATAATTGATGTCTGTGCTCCATATTGAGGGGAAGTGTCGAAAGTACAGCAGTAAGGTAGGGACTTAAATAGAATAATTGATTCTATATGTCATGTATTCAATGTACAATTGTAAGTTAGGGACATAAATGGAATAATTGATTCAATAGGGTTATGTGTGATTTATAAAGTCACACCAAGATACTGTGTGTAATCTTTAATAATATAAACATATGGTGGATTCCAAAAAAATGGGTCATGTCATTCTCCTCTCTCTCTCTCTCACACACACCTCTGTTTCTTTCTTCCCTTCATTCCCCTTCCACCATCAAATACTTGTTGATAAGTGTAGATTTAATATTTTATATTTTTCAACTAGAGCTTTATAGCCTCATAGGGGTTTTGTTCACGAGCCAATTTGCAGGTTGGGAAGCACCCAGCTGTATAAATTTGCTAGTGTGAATGAAAGCACCATATTTGTGACTCGTTGGGCCTAGTCACTTTTTTATGTGGTAGAAATACAAAAGCCAGGTATGGTGTATGTTGCCAATTATTCTCTTATTTTTTCTGTGTAGATCTGGGCAATATGAAAGCAAAATGAAGCATGATGGCAAAGCCAATATGTAGTACTTTTTCAGGGAGATCAACAAGGTAATACCTTTAATGCTGATGAAAGAGTGTAAGTTTCTGTTGAGAAGCCAGAAAAGAAGCCAACATGTGCCTTGATTACTTGCCAGTCATTTTATGAAAACTTAAAGCTGGCCACACTGCTCCACCAGGAAGTTAAAGATGCCTATGGCATACAGACAGTTGAGCAGTAGCCCTAATTTCATCTCACTTGTGGGTAGTGGACTATCACTACGAGGCATTTATCTTTAGGTCATGACTAATTTGGACTTTTTGTGAAAAAGAAGTCGCGCTTTCTTTAATAAATATATTACATGTAGAGGCCCTCAAACTTTTATAGTAAGGTTGGCACATGAGTGGGAATTTAGTTTGAGCAGAAACACCATGTTTTTGTGTGTCAGATTGCCCTTAAACCAACATATGAGGAACAAGTAACGTGACAACGTACTCAAGATTCTGTGAAAGAAATGGAGAGATGACGTTACTCTCCAAAAAAATAGAAATGGACAGTTGAAGTTTATTCCTCATACATACAAGTTTACACCCACCCAACAGAAATAAGAAAAAGAAAGAAAAGAGGGAAAAATAGAATATTCTTCCCAATGATTTTCTGTATCTGTTGAAGATCTAGGTTATGTATGCTTCATGAGGTTCTTGCTTTGTGGGGTTTTGTTTGTCCCTGCCGTGCAATCATTGCGTATATTTGTGGGGTTTTGTTTGTCCCTGCAGTGCAATCATTGCGTATATATGGTTCCTTTATTTTCGAGAAACACTTCTGATTGTCTTGCAACTGTGGTTTATTCCTTCGATGAGTACCTTGCAGTAGGAGTTATTGCCTTGTATTTGCTCCTTTAATGAGACTTGTAACTGTGTTTTAACTGTTTGAATAGTTACTTTATGGGAGTTTTGTTGGTCACTGCAGTGCAATTATGGCATATATGATTACTTTATTTTCGAGAAGCACTTTTGATTGTCTTGTACCTGTGTTTTGTTCCTTTGATGAGTATGGGCTTGTGTTTGGAGTCATATCCTTGCGTTTTGTTCGTTTGATGAGTCATGTAACTGTGTTTTTATTGTTTGCTGGAGTCTCTTTCTATCTTGCTACTCGCTATGATTCTGGTTTATAAAATGATATATTTTTGTTTCTTGTAAACAAGTAAACATCTGGAATGTGCTTCTGGTCTTGTAAATTTATTTGTGGCTTAAAAATCACAACCTCATCTTGTTTGATGTCTCATGAACTGCAGATGGCAATATTGAGCATCTCAAGGAGAAGGAAGTTACTAGATGATTACAGCATCATTGCCCTAGCAGACACCTCATGGGAGCTATTGGATATTTCGGGGTCTGCTGTCAGCAATGTTGGCTTGGAAAGGGTCCCAGGCATCTGTCCCAATCTGAAAGCTCTTGATATAAGGTTTGGAACAGGAAACCAGATCTCAGAATAATGAGACCTTTATTTATTTTTATTTTGATAAATAAAATAATTTTTATAGATAACAGATAAAAACATGAAGAAAGAATAATGTTTACTGACAAAAAAATAAATGCAAAAATGAATTGCAAAGAGAAAATAAGCTTAGTGCTTAATCATGTAAGGAAATATTTTTTGGCCCAAATGGACTCATCAGAGTACAACACAGTCTGACTCTAAAATGGGATCAAACCTGTTGGCTGGGATTTTGTCTCCATTACTAAGTTCCTCAGATCCACAACTGAGGAGGATGCTCTAAAGACCAACCCTTCTGTTGTTTTAGCCACCCAAAGTCTTGGATCACATGATCAATGTGCTTTCTGGGTGCCCGGAAAAGGGGGAAACTGTAGGTATTCAATGTAACACTTCTAGACTAACCACCAGGAGGAGGATAGACCTACACACATGATCTATGAAAATAATTACTTGCCTCTTCCATCAAAGCACCCTAACTACTTGGCTAACCAGTGTAAGGGAACATGTTATCCCAAGTAATATAGAGTTACTGCTAGAAATCAGCAAACTGAGCAAAAGAGAAGGGGCTAAAATCAGTTATAAAAACCCAAAATCAAATTAGAAATAAAACCCTAAACCAACAGCAAACCAGCTAAACCAACCCCACCCCTGGCCCCGGCTCCCGCCCCCCCTCCCAAAAAAAATCCTAAACTAGAAAAATCAACAATAAAAGAGAAATGCCCTAAATTAAAAACACAAAATATTAATAGAGGTGAGAGAGAGAGAGAGCTTGGCAAGCGGCTCTTTTGGGGATTCATATTCCACCTTTTTTTGAGGAGGTGTGCTCTCATTTTTGGCCCCAAAATAAGGAGACGCTTCTCTCAGCAAGATGTATCTCTGCTGCATTTTTGTGAGCCAAACGTCTGAGATCGCTAATCATCTTGGAGAGGCATCTCCTGGTGCCCAAACAGACCCTTAGTTTCTTTAGTAAGGAGGTTTCTAAAGCACTCCAGAGCGATGAGAAATAAGTAGGGAAAGAGCGTGTTGTCTTGTCCTGTTCCATTCTTGCCTTTGGAAGCTCCAAATGAGTCATTGATGATAACAGAAAATCCAGGGGAGGTGAAACACATTCGTATGCAATTGTTAAAGGTTTCTCCAAAGAAAGACATCAGTTTAGTTAATTGAAGGATTTTCAATTAACTTAGTCCTTTTGAAGATCTATCTTAAAACAAAACGCATTCTCTAGTTGTTCATTGCACAGGCTGTGAACAATTTCATGGCCAACAATAGCTTGCTTGAATATGCCTCTGTTTTGGCAAAGGCTTCTTGTATTGATTGACGATCAATCTAGCTTTTGCGCTGATATTACTAATTAGCAATGATTTTGAAAATCTTCTAATGCAGATTACAAAGGTCTATCGGTTTAGAAGCAATCACAGAAATTGCACCTATTTTCTTTAGAATGAAGGTGATAAATGTTGATCTAAGAGATGTCATGATGGAGTTAAGATGGAGAGAGCTATGATGGATTGATGGTTAGCCATATTTCATCACTCCTTATATGCCACGGTTTGTGGAAAAATTGGGTTGGGAACTATTTGAGTGGGGAGATTTATTTGTGCTGAGGTTCATGAGGGTAGAGGCAATCTCCTCATTGCTGACTTACCTCCCTAATTACAATTTTCTATTTAATTATTTTGGTGTCACTAGGTGTGGGAGGTGTGAAGGAAATTGGCTGAATGGTGCCGGGCAATTCCTCGAAAAACAAAAAAAGTTAATTTCATTGATGATCTCTTGTTTTTGTGAAGTGATGGATCCATCTGAATCGTTTAAGTTTGGATATGGTTGTACTAGACTTGGGGGCCATGGTTCTGTAAAGGAAAGAACTTGGTGCAAGAATCGCCTTGCCAGTTTGGCTCTGAGGCTAGAATCCCAAAATGAAAGAGGAAATGAAGGTTGAGGATGCAAAGGGCTAGAATTCCATGAGATGGTGAGGCAAGTGTCGTGCTCCAAGGGATATGTCGGCTTCGACTTGCTTCAATGTTGGAAGACCGGCCACATATGAAAAGAAAACCGAGTTCAAACCCACAATTTAATGATGACTAGGATGTCATAAAAATGGACAAAAGATGAAAAGAAAATTAGTAGGATTTATATTTCAATCATTATCATCAATTTCTTCATAATCATTGGCTTCATTCCTGTCTCCTCCATCCGATTCCAAATCATCATTAGAATCGTCATCTTCTTCAACATAATGGTCCTCCTCAGTTTCTTGTGAATCGGCCTCCTCTTCGTCACCTCTCTTTCCTCCTCCTTTGTGTACTAGTAGTGGTGGTCATTAGCCCTCCTATGGGTGGAAGCTGGTCCTAAACTTCCTCGACCATATCCCAGGTCAACCCTCACGAAGGATCTTCAACCAACCACTCTTTTGGCATAATCCAAGTCTTTGGATGAAATGGGATCTCTCTTTGGGATCTTAAAAATGCTCATCTATAGCATCATATTATGCTTGACAAATACTAAATTATTGAGCCTCTTTTTCTCAAGCTGGTTCTTGCTTTTGTGTGGAACTGTAGTAAAATATATGAGCCACAATTCAGACTTATAAAACTAAGATAATACCCTAATAATATGAATCACTAAATCTATGATAGTCTTAAATTTTTACCATATCAAAGGAACTCCAAATTTAATATCTAAATTCATATGAAACTATGCAAAATTAATAAATACTAAGGAAATTACCTACATTTGATTTAGTCCTTGGTCTCACCACCATTTCCTTCACAAATGATGTCAAAGTACACTTATACAAAAGTAACTCGTTAGCATATATCTTATCTTGGATATCATTGTGTAGATCTAGCCTCTCAAGACATTCATTAACGGCAAAGCCTTCCATAATTGCATCCTTTTTCTCAACTCGTAAGTTTGTGCAGAAGAACTTCACGTTCAAAACCTCAAATAGTACAATTTCAGGTAATGACTGATGAAGCTGCCTAAGAAAAAGGGTCGGTTGGCTAAATATGCCACTCCTGCCCTTCGAAGTTGGGTGCTGTATGGCTATCAAGACATATGGCCGACACAATTTCTGGGCTGATGAAGCTGCCTATCCCATTTTGTAATCTATTATCTCCCATATTGAGCAATACGTACTCTCATCATTGACCAAAGCCTTTGCTACCTCCATCTAGTGCATCATATTTAGAGCCCATAATGGGCTTCACGTCACCATTAACCTATTTTTAAAATTCACTGAGGGTAGAAAGACTTTAACCTAGTAGACTACCCACTTGACAAACTCTTAAACACACTGTCACATGCCCTTTCCCCTTTAGCACATCTAGGCCACTTACATCTAGATAACTCTTCTAAAGTTAACATCAAACTCAATAGCTTTCTCTTCTGCAATATTCTTTGTAAACTTAGAAAAGAAGTGGCAAATCCGGTTACCTCAGCCCTTGCTATATCGCTCTTCTAAGCGATCTTGTGCATCAGAAGGCAATGGTGTGACTATATATGAACATTGTCACGACTGTAGCCTTAGGAAGTGTACTTGATACCCTAGGCAGTTCACTAATAGCCTTAAGCATGGGTCTATGCACTTTGCTAAACATGGAGTTCAAAAGTTACAAGGCCGCTTTTAGTCCAATAAATTAGGAATAACCATATTTTCTGTAGCATTATCAATTACCACTTGAATACCATTCTCTTCCCCAACCTCATTGAACTTGTCAATTAAAGTAAAAAGGAATGGTGCATCCTGTACATTATCAAATGCATCAATAAACTTTAGAATTCGTGTCCTTAAAGGACAATTCACCTTTATGTTCATTACACTTCTGTTCACATCACTCCATGTACCTGTCATAATCATGATCCTGTGATCTTGTATTGGATGCTCGCATCCTTGTGGGTTTGGGGCACTCCTTTGTGAATTGTACCTCCTTATGTTATCGTTTGAAAAAACAGCTTGCTCAGTGCCTAGGAGGCTGTCTCGCCTAGGCTTGGGCAGGCCTTCCCGAGCGGAAGTTCTTAGGCGTTCGCCCTAGCAAGCTAGGTGGGTGCTTAGGAACATTCATAAAAACGACATTTTTTTTTTGCATGTTTGGGGCCATTTTGCGCCTAGAATCTGGGCAGCCCAGTTGAATCCAAAAAGGATTCTACAGTTATATATTGTATAAAATATAAGAATTAGGTATTTGGGGCACATCAGAATTCAAAGTATAGTACAAATTAGCACACACTCCATAAGTAACCATAAGTCGGTCCATAATCCATATCCAATTAAAACCTAAAATTTACCATTCATAGTTCAATCAAAGTTCAAAGTTTAATAATTATTCAACATTCATCATTCATCATCAGAAAAATTAGGGTCAGCTGCATTGGTATCATATTCATCGGAATTGTCATCCTCGTCGACATATTGGTCGTCCTCATCTGTCTCTTCTGAATCTGCCTTTTCTTCCTCCACCCTCGTTCTCTGTGCAGAAGATCTAGTGGCCCTAGGAAGGTCAGCTGATGTCCCTGAAGCATCTATAACCATGTCCCATGTCAATCCTTCATATCCCTCGACTCATCATCATCAACTAACCGCTCCATAGCGTTGTCCATATTTTTTGATCTAATGGGGTCTCTCTTATCAAACATGTCCTTCAAGAATCGATTACACTTGACATAGACTAGGTCATTAAACCTCTTTGATTCAAGCTTGTTCCTTCTCTTTGTATGAATCTAACAAAATCAAATGAAACTAATTAAAGTCTATGGTTCATGTATTATTAATACAATTATACAAATTACCTTTACGACCTTACCCCTTCAAAAGCACTCCAATTGCGCTGACAACCGGATGAGGAAGTGGTTAGGTTTAAGATCTGAATGATCAACTTTTGTAAATTTGGAGAACTACACCCATGTTGGCTCCACCAATTGGCTGCAAAGATATAGAATAAAATCATAAATAAATAATAGAATTATAAAAGAAACTTGATTACGTGAACTTGATGAGCTTAAGAATATTATTACTTCTTGGATCAATTTTGGCCCTTAACCTCATTGCCATTGGACTCCCAAAAGACTTTAATGAGCACTTGTAATTTATCATCTCATCAGCGCATATAATATCTTGGATATTAGGATCAAGGACTAACACATCTACAGACTTATTAAATCCAATCATAATTGTATCATTTGTGTGTATATCTTTGTCAGCATAAAACAAAGCTGGGTTCAAATAATAACCAGCTGCATGCAATGGCCGATGTAGCTGCGTATCTCACTTCTCATCAATAATCTCCCAAACAAGGTTATAACAGTTCTCATCATCATCAAAATTTTGAGCTCTCTTTCTTGCATTTCTCCATGGCCTCATATATATAGCCCATATAAGGCTTGTCACTATCAACCATGCGAAGGACTTTGACAAGAGGAAAAAATACCTTAAGAGCGGTTCTTCACCTCTCGCCAAAAAGCCTTAGAAAGGATAATATTTGTCACCTTTTTCCCAACTTGATCTTTGGACCACTTGCATGCTTTCCAGTCATCCGAGGTAAACATTTTCCTTAACTGCACTCTCCTCGAATGTATGTTATCTAGGCATAAGTACCGGGTCGCAAATCTTGTGACCCCAGGCTTCACAATCTCTTTCTTCCTTGTAAATCTACGCATCATGCTGAGGGTGGGATGGTGGCCATAAATGAAATTTGTAATTGACTTTGCCTTCTTCACTGCACCTGATATCTCGGTTAAACCGCCAAGAGCCTCAAGCTTGAGGTCTATATAATGTGCTGCACATATTGTCTAAAAGATTTTAGGATAAGCTATGCGCAACAAATTAGCTGCAACAACATTAGGAGCAACATTGTCTTGACAACCTGTACAACATGATGCGCTCCCCAACCTCCTTCATTCCCTTCTCTAAAACTTGGAATATGTAATGAGCATCATGGTTATGATCAGTGGCATCAATAGACCTCAAAAAAACAGTCCCTAAAGGACAATTCATAAGCAAATTCATCTGACTTCTTCTCTTCTTATCACTCCAAGCATCAGTCATATTAGATACCTCATATTGAGCCCATGCATCTTTCTTAACTTCTACAGCTTCCTTCGTGACACTCACCGCCTTTTTCAAAAGAGGCTCTGAAAGCTGGGGTTGGGGGTTTCATCCCAGGCCCAAATTGGCCAATTGTCTCTACCGCGGCATAGAAGTTGCTTAAGCGAGCGGTATTGAAAGCAATGCTCGCCTCATAAAATCATGTAGCAAGATAATAAGTAGCTCTCTCTCACTCTTCCTTCGTCATTCTATTTTCAATGGTGGTTTACTTCTTTGTTTTCTCTCCTGCAACCTCAAGGTCAGACCAAGGCTAAAAACTATCCATAGGGCCCATAACCCGAGGCTTCTTACTCCCAGAACCAGAACCATAAAAAATTACGACTCCCTTTCCCTTTCCACTAAATGATTGTTCGACTTCTACCTCTTGACATTCCTCCCCAATCCCATCCTCATCACTATAATCATCATCATCATAATTGACCCAAGCCCCAGACCTAATCTCTGCTATGGAGGCAAATCTCTCATCTTTTTTTATTTTTACCATATTAAAAAAATTGGTTATTTCTTCTTTAACAACATCAGCAGTCTTTTTACATGGGGCAACATCCCCCCTGATACTAGCAAGATGTTTCTTGAACCAGTTTATGCCCCGTTTGTATCCTTCTCAAAAAAATTGCATCTTATACAATTTTTATCATTAGGATTTAGGTTGTAGCCATATTCCCAACCCGGATCGCCACTCCTATGAGATCTCAAAGAAGACATCTCAAAATAATGCAATTTATACAAGCAATAAAAAAAAAATCACCTACTTTGAGTTTGATTGCTCAATCTTCAAACTTCCACCTCAAAGATGCTTCTAAGGACTCAAAATCTTCTAAAAAACCCCCCAATAGATTTATAAAACATCAAAAATTAAGTTTAATATCAATGGGTGATGTTTTGATCAATTTCTCATAACTTTGAGGAACCCTTCGATCTCAAAGAAATCACGAAAAACTAGTTTTTTGGGGGCTTTCTCTCTCTTAAATGGGCTCCAATAAGTTTTAGGTTTCAAATGGACCTAAAACCCATAAAAAAAAATGGACAAAAAATACCCCCACCGAAAGCAATTTCCGCCTCTGGGTGGGGCGCTGGACCTGAGCTCCGCCCACGTCTGGGGCCTAGGCGGCCGCCTTGGCGGTTTCCTGGGCTTGTAGGCGGGCGCCCAAGGACCATCGCTTTTTTTGGGCACCTAGGCTTGGGTGATGTGCCCAGGCTCCCAGATCCGCCTAGGCGCTGGGTGGTTCGCTTTTTGGAAAACTGAGCCGTACCATATCTTAATATGACTTTTTTGGAGATGCGATTTTTTTTGGATTTTGTTGGATATTTCTATGTTTTGGGAATGCGAAATTTTGAAATATATTATTGCAATAAATTTTAAGGTCCAAATGAAGTTCTTACAAAGATCTTTGGGGTAATTCTGAGCTTGTTAGACAATCGAAAAATTGAGCATAAGACATCGAAAATATTGAATAATTAGAGATCTCTTTCTTTTCATTTGCATGCCATTTTTTTTACAGCATCATTTTGTATTGGTATTTGGTCTCATTGGACACTTGGAGTCCATAAGCATGATTGTTTGAAATATGGACTACTGAGTATGCTGCATGGACACTAAAGGACTAGTGCATCATGTACTTGTTTTTTTTCTTCTTCTTTTTTCCACTTTTTTAATTATTTAAGCAAAAGTTTTAGTGATTTGAAAGTGTCAACATTCACACACAAATTTGCATAAAAAAGGTGGTTAGAATAGAGATAAATGTATAAATACGCATAGGCATATATGTGCGTTTAGAAAGCACATATATGCATATATGTGCATGTTTCAAACCTCTGGGCACCTGAGGTTCTGGGTAGCTCGCTTGGGTGCTGGGCACTCGAGACAACCCCGCCCCCCCCCCTGCGGGGCGCCTAGGGACCGCCCAATGTTTTTCTAAACCTTGCTTATGAAGCAATGGCTTCTTAAGCTTATAAGGATTGGGCCCTTCAACCCTGGTCCAAAATTGCTTCCAATATTGTATAAAAGCTACTTAAGTGAGATGCATTAAGGGCAATACTTGCCTGATAAACAACCGATGAATGTAGTGAACTTCTGTCTTGAACCTATTTTTGATCGTAACTTGCTTTTTCTATTTCTCAACTGCATCGTTGGGATTGGGGGGCAAAGGCATCCATTGGCTCCTTCATACAAGGCTTCTTCATCTACAAGCCTCTCATTGAACTTTGAGAGGAACCCACTTTTATTTCCCCTCCGTCATCATCATCATCACTCCCATTGTCACCATAGATATTCACCCCTTCCCTCAACTCTACGATACTCTCCTCTTTTTCTTCCTTCTTCCCTTTTTCAGCATCCATATTCTCAAGAATCTCCTTCCTAACTTCTCTTAGGACCTCCTTACATGGGGCAACATCCCCCTTAGTACTAATGAAGTGTTATTTAAATTAATTACAACAAAAATTGCAATGGATTTTGTTGTCATTTTGTCCCAAGCAAAAACCATATTTCCATCTTGAATCTCCACTCCAATTAGAACCTGTTGTAGACTTTTGGAGAAATTAAGAAATATCAAATGCAGAGATAAAAACGAACCTTGTGCGATCTTCGATCTGCAATGTTTTGGATGAGTATGAACCTTTAAATCACCTTAAAATAACCCTTATTACTTTTTTGTGTTCCACAATGCTTCATATAAAAGAGACAAAGTTTGAGATGATTCAAACTTGGAAAAGTTCTTTGATAAAAAAAAATCCAAAATTTATGGTTGTTTTTCTAAATTTTTTGGGTTTCAATGCCGCTAAAATTATTTTAAGGTAATATTCAAAAGAAAAAAATTACTTAAGGGAGGTTGGAAACACACCTAAGCCTCTTTTCTTCCCTTATTAAGGAGGAATTTTTGTGGAAATGCTTGACATTTTCTACCGTTGGGCAAGGGCAAAACCTAGGCGGACGCCCTGGTCTAAGCATTGGGAGCCCGCTTAGGCGACGTCCAATCTGCTTGGGGCGGCGCCAAGGCCTCCCAGGGGCACCCCACCTTGATAGATTGGCTGTTTTCTCTTTCCTTGGTTGATTGCTTCAAGAGATTTACGTTGGGGGTTTGAGATTCAGTTAAGGAAAATAAGTAAAGTTCTTAGAAGTGATGGGGGATACAAGTACACCCTTAACTGTTTGGTAAGTCCAATGCGGATCAAGGGATAGGTTCCGCAAGAAACGATATCCTATGCTCAGCATCAAAATGGTATCGCAAAAGGAAGGAATTTTTCCCTAATTTACAAGGGAGTTCCATGATGGCAGAAACACATATCGTATTGACCTTTTGTTTGGGAGATGCTTTGTTGATTGTTATGTACATTTTTACTAGAATTCCTTCAAAACCTGTGCCTAAAACCTCTTATGAGTTGTGGACCAGTAGAAAACTTGGTCTATCACATCCCATATGACTAGTAATCTAGATTAAAGGTCCATGGAATGTCCTTTCATATGATATGTTACTTCAAAGGTATATCCTAATCTATGATTTTGAAATGGGTGGAATCTCATGATGTCAACTTCATTTTGTCGAAGTACTTAAGCACTGAGAGGTCGGTGGGATCTTAAATAGGGAATGGTGAAGCGATTCCTCTACTAAAGGGCTATAGTGTGAGTATTCCAATAGTCGTCAAGAATAGCGGGAATGAACCACCATTCATTCTCAAGCATCAAAGGAGTGCAAGTGACAGAGTTCCCCATAGACATTTTGAGATTGAAGGGGAATGCCTGACATGTATCTCCATTAATGAGGATGAATCAGGTCTTTATCAGGAAAGCACTGCAATTCTTTGTTGTAGCCAATTGGATTGCCACAATGTCCCAAGAGATTAGTTCCATGGCTATGGTCGCTCTAGGATATTTTTTTACGCTTGGAGTGGGAGCGCTTTTCCGGTATAATAAGAAGCAGACGTGTTTGCTATTGACTTCCTTAGAGGCGAAGGACATTGCTTATTGTGCAGCATTTGCAGGAGGGCTGATGGCCTAGGAGGTTCTTGCAATGTTAGGGGTCGGATCAAGTGCTAGAGAGCCTGTTGCCGTGTGTTGTAACAACTCGACAACACTAGCTTCTATAAAGAATCCAAAGTATCACAATAAGTGAAAGCACTTGGAGATAAAAAATTATCTTGTGTGAAATGTTATTGAGAAGAAAGAGGTTTTCTTGACATAAATTCCCCTGCGTAGGGTGGTAATAGACTCTCTGTTGTGCGTCAACACGCTCCAATTAGCATCCCACTTGATGCATTGCTTGCGACAAGACACACGAATGTGACTTAATTGAGACATGTTTGGTGAAATCTGATATAGTATCTTGTATTATATATCGTTTACATCATGTAGTTCGACTCATAGTGTGACATGAGTCACACGTGCCGTTATTACTCATATTGGGGTGCATACGATATTCCCTGCCTCTTGTTATACCGTCGATAATTGCCCGTCACCAAGTGACCTTGAGTGCCTTCATAGATCTGGTGACTAGGTTAAGAATTGGAGACTTGATTGTGCTACTTTAGCATGTCTTCCCTATTTGTTATTTGGGGTTCTCACCCCATAGGTAGGACCTCACCACGGTGACCATTCACCACCTAGTGGCTATTCACCATGGTGGAACAAAACTCCCATATAATTGGGCCCTACAGTGGTCAATTGACCTCGATATTTAGTAAGGAGTCGCTGAGATCAAAATTAGGGGATTTGGAGGCATGAGTGAACTTGTTTTCTTTGGAGTGTTAAATGCCCCGTCTCGGTAAAATTTCGAAGCGCAACGGTTCCGACTAGTACAACTCCAGGATACAATTGAACAAATATAATATTTTTGAGTCTCTGAGTTGCACACTCAAGTCCCGTACAATATATATATATATATATATATATATATATATATATATATATATAAATAAGGTTAGCCCACTAGCTAACAACTATAGTGTTAGCTCAACGACCCTTATTGAATCTGGGCCGATCTGACGATCACAACCTCATTTTATAATATAATTTTAATATTTTTCTACAAATCCAAATCACATAAAATTTGAGGTGTCCATTCTTTTCTGCAAGGTGCACATAATAAAAATATTAAAAAATAATTAGCAAAATATAAATTGATCAAAATACCCTTGAAAGTTTTTGGGGATATTGGTCAATTTTTTTTTTGCGAATTGTTTTTTTGATGTTTTTATTTGATTCTTCTATTTTTAAAGAATAGACACTCATAATTTCAAGTGATTTGGATTCGTAGAAAAAAAATTAAAATTCAAGTAAAAAATGTAATTGGATTGTCCTAGATTCAATATGGGCCGTCGGGCTTACGCTGTAGTTTTATAATGACCCTTTTCTTTGTAATTCCAACATATTCTTAGGTCTTTCTCTTTGTTTTTGGATTTTTTATATTTAAAATTTTTATTTTTCTTACGGAATTATTTGACTTTATGTTTATGATCTTTTTTATGATCTCTAATCAGTAATTTCACCCGTAAGACATCGATTGGGCATGAAATGCCGGAATAAATTTAATTTGATCGGATCAATGGATGATACAAGAAATGATCCAATTAAATGTGTATTGATCGATGGATGATATAAGAAAGGTCTTGAACATTCCCGCACAAAATAGAGTACCAAATATGTGTATTTTTTCCTTATCTCTCTTGATTTTCTCTAATCGCCATTCTCTCTTTAAATATCAAAAGTTACATACTCAATGGAGATGGAACATTAGAGAGAGAGAAATTCCGTCAAGCCCAATGCCATAGTCTGTCTCTCCTATCCGTTCTTCTCTGCATCTTGTGCTTGTTGTATATTTCCAACAAGAGAGGTAAACGAGACAATGTCTAGAAACAAAAGAGAGTTTTTCTCATATTGTTGAGAGAGAGGGAGAGAGTAAAATAGCCCCTTTCTTAATGCCCCCATAATTAAAGAATTATAAAAAGCTTTCACCCCACTTGGGTAAGGGAGAGAAAAAGATGAGTAATAAAATAACAAATATTAAAGAGGAAATGCCACATCAAAAGAAGGTAGTGAGCATGCTCTTCTTTAATAGATGGAAGACCATTAAAGCTATTAAACCACATGAGAATAAAGACAAAGAAGTAATGTATTACATAAAGTAGAGGGGAAAACATGGCCCACATGATAAGAGGTTAAAAGGGGGGAGCTCCATTTAACGAAGGTACGAAATCACAGTGAAAGAAAAGCAAGAGTGCACCAAGTGAGAGAGAAAAAGATTTATGGTCCATAAATTATCATCAGAACCTTTTCCCGACTATTTGGGGTTGGCTATACGAATCTTGGTTTGCCATTATGTTCTATCAAGGATCATACCCTTAATGAGGCCATAAGTCCCCATATCTTTTCTCACTACTTCCAACCATGCCCTTTTAGACCTATCCCTTGTCGTGTTTTAGCCTTCCACTTGAACCGACTTGCACCTCCTAACAGGTGTTGTGCTGGGTCTATGCTGTACATGGCTAGCCCACAAAGTCTACTCTCTCTTTCATCTTATCGCCTGTTGGAGTCACACGTAAGTTCTCCCTAATCGTCATCATCATAGCCTTTTCCTAATTAATTGGGGTCAGCTGCACGAATCATGTCCGCGAGTCTGCTCTATTAAAGGCCATACACTCAGTGAGGCCATAAATCCCAATATCTTTTTGGATTACTTCCAACCACGTTATTTTCGGACTACCTCTTGCCCTTTTTAGTCCTTCCACATGAGCTAGCTCACACCTCCTAACAGGTATTGTACTTGGTTAGTGCCACACTAGCCAGCCCATTTAGGTTCTCTCTAATGTATTTATCTTGAATTCTATCTCTTCTTGTCTTGCCAATTATCCATCTCAACATCCTCATCTCAGCTACATTCATCCTATGGATATGTTGTTTCTTGACCGCCAAACATTTTGTCCCATAAAGCAAAGCTGGTATCACAACTGTTCTATAGAACTATGCGGTGATCACATAAAACTCCGGTTACATATCTCCACTTTGCCCACCTAATTCTAATTTTATGTGCGGCATCTTCCTCTGAAAAAGGAATTCTATAAGATTAGGATAGTTATTTTCTGGATAGCATATTTTGAGAGAATCTTGTTTGAATTGAAAATATGAATCTAGATCTTGGATTTGGATGGATTTCTAGGTTGAAAAGATAACTATCCAGTGTAGGGAATCTTGAAAGGGGGCTTCTCTATATTAGAGAATTTAGAAAGAGAGGAGATTCTTTTTTATAGAGATCACTTACCAGCCAAAGTGGTACACCCGTCTCTAGGTCCCTCTTTCTACCGCCCCATCAAACCATCTTTTTCCCACTTTTCTCTATAGGGAAAAAGAAATTTAACCATACAATTTTGCAAGAACTCTCAGGCCATCTCCATTGAGGGCCGTGACTTGCTTTGTGAGGTAACCCTGTTGGTTATTGTAATCAAGGAGGTTGACCGGAGGTTGCGAGCATCAAACTCTCGACCCTTAAAAAGGAGTAGCCACAAGAGCAAAAAGTAAGAGGAGGTCGACAAAAGGGCGATTGGACTTCCAAAGGTATGTAATTTTATCTGATTCTCATTTTTTTTTAAATCTTTTTGTGTTTCTGCTGCGTTGGGACTTGCCCACAGTTTCCAACCAACATGGGGTAATAATACAAGTGGTAAGGCCTTAAAAGGCCGCAAGACCCAAAAGACAAGCCTACCAGCTCATTCCTCCTACAAACTCAAAAAGTATTTTATGCTAGGTTGCAGATTTTGTTTGCCTGCGAAAGATTAATGGCGGCAAAATCACATCCCATGTTCCAAGGGGGAATCTGTCTCCTTCTGGTAAACCAATCTAACATCTTCTCTGTGATTCCTAGATTTCTTGGTGCATATATTGTTGAAGGAAGCCACAATAGTCCAATTTCCCATAGATGGGTGCCAAAAACCTTCTCTTTGGCACCCATCCTAAATCTTGATGACCTTTAGTTATGCATTTGCCATCTCAATATAACATGTTAATCATTTCCAGTCCCTCCTAGAAGTGAGGCTGGAGTTGTAAACAAAATGGTGCAAAAGAAGACTGGTCTGGGAACAATATCTCATGTATTTGTTAAATGGTTGTATGTTGATTTTGCTTTTGGAAATTACCATGAACTATTATTATTCTTTGATTTTCTAATGCCAAATTTATTACAATTGGATTACAGCTTTCTGTTTATTAGGGCAGAGTTCCAGAGTCACCTTTGACTTGGGTTGTTGTTACTTTAGTTTTTTCTTTTTCATTTGTGCAGTCAATGTGACAAAATAACTGCAGATGCTGTTTCACACCTTCTGTTCCAGTGCCATAGATTGGAGATATTGCGTTGTGGGTATGTACTCTTCAAAAATTCTTTGTTATGTTACTATTATCGTTGCTCCAGGTTTCAATTCATGAGTAGCAAAATCCTTTAAGGTCCGATATGAAACTGTTGGTAACTGTCAAGTATGGAAGGCTGTTATGGGCCTTGACAAATGACAATTCTTGAATCCAGTTTCTGAGATTGAAATATCACATATTTATCTGCAAACATATTCACAGACATCTTGGTGGTGCTGATTGTTTCACTTTCTTTCATTTTCTTAATTTCTAATGGTAGGTTGTAGCTCATTCAATTAACTTAGTAAACCTTACTGTGAGAATTGCAGAGGCAGTCACAGAAGTGATTTTACAGCATGGAGATGCTTGAAGTTTTTAAAGCCAAGTTTGGAGGTTGTAGAGGAGGAATCATGGGAAGAACTGGATAGCAGTGTTCTAGCCAAAGGTGCCCAGTCTCTACGCTGGTTGATATGGGTATGAGCTTATCATTTCTTTCACATTAGATTCCATTTTTCATATCAGTCATCTGCAAGCATAGAAGATAATCGTTCATTCCCCCTCATTAATCATTAGTTACCTATTCTGATCTCATGGCAGATTGCCATATTATGACTGCTTGTTTATCCTAAGAAATTAAATAATATGTCAGATTTTTATGATTAATTGTATTTCCAATGGAATATGTAAATTCCGGTAACCATGAAGGCACCTGATTGTGATTCCATCAAGCTTAACTTTGACGGTTGCTCCTTAGGCAACCTGGGTCCAGCGGGAATAAGCGGTCTGTTCAGGAACCATGAAGGCACTATCCTTGCCTCCTTCTCTAAACCTATTGGTGACTTTGACTTCCACTCGGATGAGGCCCAGGCCCTCCTAAAAGGCCTCAAACTCTTCGATCGCAATTGGTCTTCAACCTTTGTAATCGAAGGTGACTCAAAGAATGTAATTTGCTGGGCCTTTGGCACTGCTGCGTACCCTTGGTCCCTAGCGCTCAATTTTGAAGAAATCTCTTGCCAATGTTTGGGTCTCATTGTGTCATGGCGACATGTTTGGTGTGAATGCAACTCTCAGGCAGCTACAAATTTAGGGGACTAAGTGATTTTTTGTAGCATTGGTCCTTCCGTGCTGCGAGTGGATCACCCCTCTTCTCTCTACCCGTCTGGTCTTTATACACCGTCCCTTTAGGGGAGCCTTATTTTTTGTTGTATATAGCTCCTAATCTCTTGGGTTGCAATTTTGTACTTTTTTCGTTCTTCAATACAGAGTAAACATTTAAAAGAAAAATATGTAAGTTCTATAGGACAATTGTGAGACCAGCTTTGCTCAATGGAGCGGAATGTTGGGCGGTCAAAAACAATATACCCATAGAATGCGCGTAGTAGGGATGAAGATGTTGAGATGGATGAGTGGGAAGACAAGAAGGTATTGAATTCGAAATATATACATTGAGAAAATTTAGGTGTGACACCAATAATCGATAAGATGAGATAGAGTAGACTTAAGTTGTTTGGTCATGTGTGGTGCAGATCCAGTACAACACCTATTAGGAAGTTGAAGTTAGTTAAAGTGGAAGGCTCAAAAAGGGCAAGGGATAGGCCTAAAAGGATATGGTTAGAAGTAATGAGAAAAAATATTGGGATTTATAGCCCTACAGAGGGTATGACACTTAATAGAGTAGAATGGTGTATCAGGATTCGTGTAGCCCCGACGATGATGATGATGATGATGATGGTCGTCATGTATTTAGGAAGGAGGTAGATTTGGCCATTGCCTTTTCAATGATCCACCCAATGATCTGCTCATTGTTATTTTAATTTGTCATCCAAAAAGATGGGTAAAAATACCGATAATCTAGATCTCCTGCGATCACCATTATAATGTTGGATAGATTATTTAAACCTGTAGTTGACTAAGAATAAAGCTTGGAATTTTTCTCTGAGGTACCATGGCACAAGTGCTTTCAAAATCTAATTAAAGGCCTTGGATTGATGTGATGTGTAATGTGGTAGTTGTAAATGCAAGGGCCACTTCAACAATTCTTAAATCATGCTATTTGTGGTATTCAACTGGGTAGTTTGATCTATAGTTGCTAGTGTTTAGGTGGTTTTTGTACTCCTCTAAACATTATTTGTAAGGGACTGCTTCATTATTAAATTTTGTCAAATGGAATTTTTCAGTTTGTAACTGACCAAATGTCAATTTGGTCAATTATCTGTTTGCTCTATCATCGTCATCATCATCATCATTATCCAAGCCTTATCCCAACTATTTAGAGTCAGCTATTATGAAAAGGTGTAGCAAAGTTTTATGTTGGCTGCCTTACCTAACACAACCACTTTCCTTTATCTGGGCTTAGGACTGGAATGACCAGCTTGGGACCTCTTTTATCCTTTAATTTTAAAATTGGAATGACAAATAGTTTTTATGTGGTTTGATAGTGGTGGTGGTGATAGTGATGGTGTGATGGCAGCTGTATAGTGTGGCAGTGATGATGGTGGAGATGCAATGGTGGTGGTGGTTGTGTTGGGGTGTGTAGTAGTGGTGGTGGTGGTGGTGTCCCCTGGTAAGCATTGGAGTGGTGGTAGTGGAGTGACAGTGGTGTTGGTGGTGGCGGTAGATGGATGGTGGTGGAGTGATGGTGGTGTTGTGGTTATGGTGGTGGCAGGTAGGCAGTGGTAGTGGAGGTATGATGATGGGGTGGTAGTGTGGTGGTGGCAATGGTGATGTTGGTGGTGGGCGGAGAGCTTATGATGATGGGTTGGTAGTGTGGTGCTGGCAAAGGTGATGGTGGTGGTGGGTGGAGAGTGACAAAGTGAGGGAGAGAGAGAGAGAACCAAGTTGAATTTTGTTGCAAAACAAAAGTTGGTTTTGCAAAAAATTCAATTTGGGGTTTAATTGCAATTGGTAATCAATTCAAATTCGCAAATCATACATTCTTTGAGGCCAAATTGTTGGGAGAAATTTTCAAATAGGCCCAAATTGCAATTTGTCTACGAAATAGGATGGTGCCCAATTGTGTTTCATATACATGTTGTAGATATGTCATGAGAGATGAGTTTCTGTAACAAAAAGTCATCATATTATGGCATTGCAAATGCTACATGTGCAAATACGATGTGCATGTTTCCCAATGTTATCGGAACTTGCCCGTACAATGCATATGTTACGAATTGAGATCCTTGAAGTTTTGGGCTCTCAATCCCACCTTTTGGGGATGTCCATACTGCCTTTTGGGATCTCAATCTCAACTTTATAGGGGATCTTGCTCTTGAGCTTAAAATAGAATTTCTTTATTTATAGCCAGTAAGCAATGCATAGATATTAAAAGCATAATTGCAATGCTAGTTGGCTATAAATAAAACAAATAATCACTTCGGAGATTGGGTTCCCTAATAACGGGGATCGAGATTCCAAAATTTAAAAATTGAGATCCCATTAAGATTCCTTTCCCAGAGCACCGGAGCAATATTCCGGAGCAAGATCACGACTTGGGTTGGAAGATCCCAACAACTATGGCTTGGAGTAGCCACAATTGCCCATGAGAAAATGTTCGCATTATGCCGATGCCTTAAGTGGTTAGTGTCTAACATGACTCATGGTTCTGACAAATAGCCTATCTCTAAAATAGCATATGCCCAATATGGCTCATGTCTTTCATAGATCACTAACATTTTATGAACTGTTCTATCTTGTGACTATCATGATTGCATCCATGGCACACTCTACAAGGCCTATGGGAAACAGCTTATGAGTGTACATGGAAAACTCTCGTCCATATACTGTGACACTGACCTAAATGAGATATCAAGTCAATGATTTGATGCTACCTAAAGGCAACATCACGTCAGCGACTTAACGCTTCATCAAGTCAGCTCCTGCCAGTATCCAAAGGTAGCTAGGTTAAAAAAAGGAAAATAGGGGAGAGATAAAATAGGAAAGTCCGTTGTTTATCTTATTTCTTAATTTTTTTTAGTATATTTGGAGGGAGATAAAAAAAGTTCATTGTAAAAAAGTTAATGAGTTAATAAATTTTGATATCGTGTAGATTCTCTTATAGACTTTAAGATAGGGTATATTATCTCAACCATTCTTTTTATTTTTATTTTTATTTATTTTTTCCTACATCACCCTCTATTTAAAGAAGAGAGAGAGTGTCATGGGAGAAGTAGAGGCTATAGAGAGAATCAGAAAGAGAAGATGGAGAAGAGACAACCAGCTGAAAACCTGCGTAACAATTGTACGTCCATTATCTTCTACAGCAATAATATAAGTATCCTTCATAATTATTGGAACGTATTTACAGTTAGCCATTGTAAAAAAAATCAATCACTCCAATGGCCGGATGTTACAAATTGAGACAAAGTCAAAGCCCATTATAGTATAATCCCTAAACCCTCTATAGCATGAACCCTGGATATGTGGGTTATGCAGAGGCGACGCCCTCTGCAAATCCAGGAAACATGGTGCTTGTAAATCATGTTAATAGAAATCCCTTAACAACTGGTACCAATCTCTCTTAAAACTCAAACCAACAACCTCAGGCGCACAACGCCAGGTACTCATTGTAAACCCGCCTGTCATAAACCCGAATTTGCTTGCCTATCGAATTTCAGGCCATCACCAAGACAATCAATGGAGGAAATAGGGCAATGAACCCACCCTTCTCCAAGCAACTGATCAATCTAAGGCCTATATTAATCCTCCCCAAATAGTAAATATGAACAGTTCAGCCTCAATCTCTCATTTCCAACCTGATTAGGAAATCACGATTTCTCATTTGGGTATTTGAATAGCACCCATGGCGTCTGATCAAACATAACAAGGGGTTCACTCTTTGAGTCTTTTTTCCCAATAACCATCGAATGGCATTCGAATGGCCGTGGATTATCTCATAGAATGAAACAGGGGACTGTGGACTCTGTTTCATCAAATTTACAGGGGGTTCCGATGGGTTAAAAATATTTAAAGGCGACTCAAGAGCTTCTTGATGAGGTTGATAGTGTAGGTAAGGGCATTAAGACTTAAAAGGAAGAGTTGGGGAGATTGACAGGGTAGAGAGAAACACGCGAAGTGGACTTACAAGGAGCAGTTGGGGAGATTCACGGGGTTGGGAGAAACACGCGAAGTGAAGAGAGAGAAGGAATTTAGAAGAAAAAAAAAAAAAAAATTTTTTTTTTTTTTTAAATAAAATTTGAGCTATGAAAGATAGGAGGAAAGTGGGTAAAGTTCATCTAAGTGGTTAAAAGATAGGGTGCAGTTGGCATACGGATCCATCCGTATCTAAGTGGTTAAAAGATAGGGTGCAGGTGGCATACGGATCCATCCGTATTTGTAGAGGTAAGGTGCGCTTTCTAATTTTATCATGGTATATAATTTTGATGTAAAATGTTTTTAGGATTATCTCAAAATTTATTTTTATATTTAATTATAAAATTTTAAATTTTAAAAATAGTTAAAATCAAGTGGATCTATAAACAAATGAGAATCTTAAAAGTGGACGGTGTAGATAATATGATATAAAATGCACTATTTTTTAGATTGAAAATCTTTTTATTTTTCATAGTCATACATCTCGATGTCGAGATGATCAATCAAACAATTTTTCAACATTAAAACTACATTTTCCGATGGATTTTTGAAGTGCATCCGAAGCTCTACATTATAAAGTTGCATCCTTATATAAACTCTTTCCTAAAAGATCGGATCTCTATGTTTCGAAATACATTTTGAAATCTTTATTAGATAAATGAAAATTAAAAATAGTCTACAAAAATATTTTCTCAAAAAAAAATATGCATCTTACAAGGGAATTTATTTGTAAAATTCCCTTTCTTGTTTTTACTTTGGCTCGTTTCCATGTCAAGCGGATTCACTGTGGTTAAAAAGTAATTAATGGCCAAGCATTCACACTAGTAAAGTAAAGGATCATCGCAAAACCATATCAAAAAGAAAAATTTTGGTACAAAGAAAAATCGTCTAATCAAACATTTAGACCTCGGCAATTATAGATCTGGAAAAAAAAAATTAAGCCTTAAATTTATGTATTGTAACATACTATTTGGGTCAATCCTTTTTCACATGTTCAAATCTATACCTTTTTGGAACTTCAAGAGTTTGAAAAATCAGGGGCAAAAATAAATTTTAGTTCCAATCCAACGCAAAAACAACATTTTTTTGGCAAAGTTTGGAGTTACAGCTTTAGATAAAACTTTTTCATCGTGCTAACCAACAATATCGGGAAGAAATATACTAGTCAACAAATCTCAATTACAAAAGAAACAATCAATTTCAAAAGATAAACCTCCAACGACCATCTCAAACTCATATAAGATATTAAAATTTTTAGTTTTGAAAAATACCGTATAGTATTTCAAAATAATATACATTCTAGGGGAATGATTGTTGGGTTTATGTGGTCATTAAAGATCTTATGAGAGCTTGTAAAAGTATTTTATATAGTGAAACATAAACTTAGTGGGAGTGTGGTCTTCATGTGGACCATACTATGTAAATGCTATTTGTCGATACTCAGACTAGGCTCGATGTTTTAGACCAGCTGAGTTTGGACAAACCAAAGTATCTGGGTATAGAGATATCACTGAGAAAGGTTTGCTTGGTTAGCCCTTGATGAGGTTGGAGTCTGCCTAGATGAGAGCCGAGAGAATGTGTGACCTTTGTATGATGAATAGCTTTAGAGATAAGGCTAAAACCTTATCATTATATTATCACACGACATGTACATAGATAGACGTATTGAGATTTATCATTGAGGGTGAAGCATGTACAAGTACGAGAGATTACCCTTATGCACCATTGAGTCGTAATTGCATCATGGTCTGAGGAACCATGGTTTTATCTCTAGGGAAGAACTTGAAATCTATAGACTGGGATTGCGTCCCCTAGTCTATTGGCTAACTTTGGTTGTCCAATCATGAGCCCTTGCAGTGGACTGTGGATCATGAAAACTGCTGGATCCGAT
This sequence comes from Amborella trichopoda, assembly GCF_054954075.1. NCBI lineage: Eukaryota > Viridiplantae > Streptophyta > Magnoliopsida > Amborellales > Amborellaceae > Amborella > Amborella trichopoda. The sequence goes on along the minus strand of NC_142348.1, from coordinate 23,883,074 downwards.
TGAGAAAAGTAGGTTAATCGTGGTCCGCAGTTGAAAGTGGAGTGCTCATGTGCATTGATAAATTCTTAGATCGGATCTGATTCCCATTAAAATTAATTAATTTTATATTATATAATTTTTGAAATGTTTATTTGAATTTTTGTGAATTTTTTGATATTTTATTTTTGTCATTTGAATTTATAAATTAAAAAAAATCATTTTCCAATGTTTTTAATAAGGGAAAGTATATAATGAGACCATTTACCTTTGGTACAAGATGGGCACAATAAATCTGACCACTGCATGTGAATTTGGGTGGCTGCATTATTTCATTGACCAACTCAAAGTTCAAAAGAGTTTTTCTTGAACTTTGTGACATCCAAGCTATCAGATTTTACATCAGTTGTCTGTAGGTAATTGTGGTCTCTTTATTCCAAAGGTAAATGGTCTCATTGTATATAATCCCTTTAAATAAACTATGAGATTTAAAATTTTAAAATACAAATTTTATATTTTCTAAATTTATGTGGGGCCCTCCATAAAATATGGGGACCCATTTACACATGTGCTAATTGGGTTGGGTACATGAGAGGCCACCACGCGATGGCACACCCCACACATAGGGATTACTTGATCACCAAATAAGGTGATAGTTGTCTCATGTAAGTTGGCTTTCTAATTTTAGATGAAGTCAACATAATTAAATCAAATATTTGAAATATTTAGTAAGTTTTGTTTATGAAGATTGCTTGATTCAATAAATAAGAAATTGATATATACTAAAATAGAAAGTAAGAGACATATTTTCCTTATTTAAAGATTTCACGAGAATATGTTTAGAAAAGAAAAGATAATATTTTAACACCTTCATTTGAATCTTGATAGTGGATCAAAAGTATGGATGACTTACATCTCTCACCCTACAAGTCTCCTTAGATCGACGGTCAAGATTTAATCCTACTAATTATGACAAACTCAAAAGCATATAAAATATATAAATAGAGGTTCTCTCACTGCATAAATCTCTACACTTCTTTTATCCTCTCTCTAAGAATTATCAATCTGTCCAAGATCTATCTAAAAGGGGTACACCCCAACCTAGAGCATCATCTCTCTCTCTAAGTTTTTTAAGGGGCATGCCCCAACATAGCTGATCTCTCTTGGGTTTGAAAAGGAGCATGACCCTCTTTCTTGGATCGATTGTTTGCAGGTAGCAAAGGGGAGAATCCCCTAGCTAGTAGATCTCTCCCTCTCTCTCTCTCTCTCTTTGATGTTTATCTTTTATTTCTCTAAAGATCAATCCAAGGGGCTTGAGCAACGCTAAGACATTGAGGCCTTCGGTAGTTAATTCTAGATCGAGATCTATATGCTATTAAGAAGGTGTTGCCACAAGTAAGAGAAGCAAGAGATTGATCATTGATCCCGAGCACCATTAGAAGGAGGTGACTCAGCATGGGGTGTACTAAGCCCAATTGAGGTAATCGTCGACAATTTTACTTCTTCAAATTTTATTTTTTGTTGGGCTCTTTTATTCCCATAAAGCAATGAGTCAATGTTTTGATTTAAGAAATTGTATTCAATAGTGGTAGCAAGTGAGAACTGTATCTTTCTTTTTTTATTTATTCATTGATTTCAAGAGTTATTTGTTTGTAAATGGACATTGTGAGTGGTCTTGCCGATGTAAGAATAAGAAAAATTTTATTTTCTATACACCGTGCTTGATTACATAGTCCAACTTTCAATTATTGGCATGTTCAATCATCGAAAAGACAAGTCTGCAGAATGAGGTATTTTGTGTTGTTTTGAAGCAATGATATGAAGAGGATAATAAGGTATTTATTTGATACATACTTCAATGATATTATGTATTTTTGAGAGGAGGACCTCCAATTTCAATGGGAGATCCTGGGGGAATTGAGAGTTATGGACTCATCAATTAATGGTGTTAGTTCTGACCATATAAAATTCAGGAACTGTCCATTGAGTTCCGTGAAACACCAACCATATGACTTTATTTTTAGTTAAAATTTGACTGTAACTCATCAAATTGAGTCTACTTTCAAACAAAAATAGTTTCATGAAGCTCCTTGTGGTTTGAAAGATATAGTCATTTTATTCAAATGTGTGCAAGTGTTATTTTCTGTAATGAAAATCGTTTTAATGATTTAGAAGTCAAGATTTTATTTCTATTATTAACAGAATATTTTAAGGCTCACACCAAGTTTTTAAACTGTCATTTTGAGTCTAATTTCTAATATAAATTATTTGATAGAGACATATCCATTGGAAATAAAAAATAGAAATTTTGCATTGGAGAGAGGTCATCTTGAATTTTTTATAGTTTGGTGTATTTTCATTGAGATGTAAATATTTAAATTTATTAAGCCTACTTAACATAGTGATATGAGGCCTGCAAAGATATATTTGTTATTATTATGTGTCTACTTTTAAACAAAATAGGTTTGAAAGGGAAACTCCATGAAGGTGAAGAGGAAAGGCAATTTTACTAAATAGTGTTCATTCTGGAATTCTGCAGTATGATATATTTTATGATGTGAATGTCATTTATTTATTTATTTGAAAAAAATATTACTTGGGATTTACACCATGATGTTATGCTTTGGTTTGAGTCTAGTTTTCAACAACAAAACATTTCAGGAAGAAATCATTTATGTATCAAGATAAACAATTATTTTATTGAGAGGTGCACAACTTGATTTTCTACTATGAAAATTGTATTGTGATGTGAATGTCATTAAATCGAAGACCCACTAAATGGTGTGATTTAGGGATGGAGCAGAGCACTATTTTGTAATGCATGTAAAAACATCTTGGTTTCTTCACAATGAAGGGATATGTAGAGAGACTAGGTGACAGCACAAACTTTAAAACTCAGTGGGAGAATTAAATTTGTGAGATATGATGAAGAAGAGTATTTCTTTATATATGTATAGGAGAATCCAAAAGCCGAAGAGGTGGATGCTTCATCAACGTGTAAAAGATGATGACCAAGTGTTTTTTCATCAGTTGTGTGCTCTTTCAAGTTCATAAAAGTTCGTCAGCACGTAAAAGCAAAGAATCAAGAAAGTCTAAGTATCACACTACATGGTTTTGAGGTATGAAATCTATTTCACATTACATGGTAAGGTCATATGGGGAAAGATGATTAAATAACATTTTATTTTTTGCTTTATATACTTCTTTGATTATATTTTGGCTATTTTTTTATGAATATGTATGAAGTGTATGACATTAGGAAATAACTAAGAAGTTTGAAAGAGCCAGTTTTTTTTAATACCTTGTCTTTCAGTACCTACTTGTGCTTTTAAGAACTACATAAGGTAGTGATACACATAGAGATGTGGTTTGATCAAGGACTATAAGCTTAAGTATGAAAGACGAGAGATGAGTGTGACTCATTCAAATATGTAAGCACAAAGAGAGTGTTCCGATGGAATCCGGTCTTAATGACCATCCCCCCAATAATGTCTAATAATATGATGTGTTGCATGTGATGATGATCTCATGATAAAATCTTCATATTTGCCAATAAGAAGTGTTTTGTCAGGTTTTGATAATCATTCTTTAGTCATGCTTTATTTTAGATAAAATTATAAGATGGACTTTATGATTTGTTTTACGGCTATAAACATGACTTAGTAAGTAATTGAAGGTGAATGCTGTCAAAATGATTTATGAAGACTAAGCATATATTTAAAATTAATTTGGATCATTTGTGAAAAACCTAAGTTTTATTGTGAAAATATACCATGTCAAGAGTTTTAATATATATAAAAAAAAAAACATTGGGCCTTGAAAGTATTTTATGTACATATGAAAAGGTATCATTAATCTATGCACTATTTTGAAATACTTGCATGTCTTAACTCATGTTTTTATAGTATCGATTATGTGACCTGGTTTTGAGTTTTTTAGAATTCTCGATTACCTAAAATTATGAACCGTAGGGTATATCATAGGATGACCATCTTGCTAGGTCTCTTTGATATGTGCTGTGTGGATTAGATAACTTGGTTTGTATGGGTATACTACCAAGAAGACTAGTTTGTTATTCAAGAAGGTTTTTCATACTATGAAACCAAAGGAGCATTGAGTTACTATTTGGTATGAGACTTGCGATACTAACTCATGACATAAGCATGAGAATGTTGAGATAACATTTCTTATGTGTTATGTTTGAAGTGGGAGATGTTAACAATCCTATGATTATCTTTAGCTACTTGGATATTCAAATATACAAGTATCCTATTATGAAAGATCCAGATGAACTCAATATTCCAATGAGAGAGCCTGCTTGTGTTTGATGGTTCAGCTGGAACAATATACTATTGTTCACCTATGGAACCAGGATGCATGACGCTAGTTGTATAGCCGCAGAAGAGAGCAGCTTGATTGAAGAATTGCTTTAAGCTCCCGAAGATACGACCCCATGCGATGAGGGTATGTGATGATCTTCTGCGACAACAAGTCTGTGATTCGCAATGAGACATGAAAGATGGACTATGACCACGTTTGAGATGAGATTCTAGCAGCAAAGAGATATGGGCGTTGCTTCCATAAATGCTTTGTGAAAGGATTGATGGAAAAAATCATGATTAATATAATAAGAGAGAATAAGTGAAACATGCTTGAGAGATAGATTGTAATTAAGGGGATGAGAAAGTGAGAAAGAGATATTCTAAGGTCTTCAAAGCCCAAGCGGGAGATGTTGGGTTTATGTGCCCATTAAAGGCCTTACGAGAGTTTGTAAAAACATTTTATATAGTGGAACGTAAACTCAGTGGGAGTATGTTCTTGTGTGAACCATAATAGGCAAATGCTATTTGCTGATACTCAGACTAGGCTCGACGTACTAGGCCAGGCGAGTTTGAAAAACCCAAGGTACCTAGGCATAGGGATGTAATTGAAAAGAGTTTAGTGAGTTAGCCCTTGGTAATGTCGGAATATGTATGGATGAGAGCTAAGGGATAGTATGAACCTTGTATATGATGAATAACCTCTAGAGATAGGGCTAAAACCTCATCGTTATATCTTCACATGATATATACATAGATAGTTGTATTGAGATTCACCATTGAGAGTGAAGCGTGTACATGTGCGAGAGATGACCCCTATGCACAATTGAGTCGTGGTTGCATCATGGTCTAATGGACCATGATTTTGTCTTTAGGGGAGAAACTAAATCCATAGGCTGAGATTGCATCCTTTAGTCTATTGGTTGACTTTGATGGTCCAATCATAAGCTTCTGCAATGGACTGTAGATTATGGGAACTGCTGGGTCAATTTAAGAAATCTAGGTTGATCGTGATACGCAGTTGAAGGTGGAGTGCTTTTTTGCATTGATAAATTCTTAGGCCTGGATAGATCCGATTCCCATCAAAATTAATTAATTTTAATTAATTTAGGTTATATGATTTCTAGAATGTTTATTTAAATTTTTGTGAATCTCTTGATATTACATTTTTTTTCATCTGAATTTATGAATTAAGACAGTAATTTTCCAATGTTTTAAATATACATATGAGATTTAAAATTGTAAAATTCAAATTTTGTATTTTCTATAATTATGTGGGACCCTCTATAAAATATGGGATCCCATTTTATACATGTGGTAATTGAGTGGGGCCCATGAGAGGCCACCAAGGGGTGGCACACCCCACAAGTAAGGATTACTTGATCACCAAATAAGGTGATAATTATCTCATGCAAGTTGGCTTTTTAATTTTGGGTGACGTTAGCCTAATAAAATGAAATATTTGAAATATTTGAAATATTTAATAAGTCTCATGAATCAAGATTGTTTGATTCAAGAAATAAAAAATGGATATAAATAGAAAGTAAGAAATATATTTTCATTATTTAAAAATTTGACGGGAATAGGTTTAAGAAAGGGAAGATAAGGTTCTAGCACCTTTTTTTGAATCTTGATGGTAACTTTCATTTGAATTTTGATGGTGGATCAAAGGAATGGATGTCTCACATCTCTCACCCTACAAGTCTCATGAGATCGACAAACAAGATTTGATCATGCTAATTATGGCAAATCCTAAGGCATATAAAATCTATAAATAGAGGTTCTCCCACCTCATAAATCTCTACACATCTTTATCTAAGAATTGTCTCTCTCCAAGATTTTTCTAAAGGAGGCACGCCTCAACTTAGAGCATCATCTCGCTCTCTCTAAGTCTTTTAAGGGTTGCACCTCAACCTAGTTGATCTCTCTTGGGTTTGAAAAGGGGCGTAGCCTTAACTTCTTGATTCTATTGTTTGTGAGTAGCAAAGGGGAGGATCCTCTAGTTAGTAGATATCTCCCTCTCTCTTTGATTTCTATATCTCATCTCTCTAAAGGTTAAGCCAAAGGGGCTTGAGCAAGATTAAAATCAAGATCCATATGCCATTGAGAGAATTTTACTACAAGTAAGAGAATCAAGAGACCAATCATTGATCCCGAGCACCATTGGAAAGAGGAGAATATGTGTGGGGTACGGTTGAAGTTATCTCTAGCAATTTTACTTCTTTAAATTTTATTTTGTATTAGGCTCTTTTATTCCCAATTTTGTGTTGGGCTCTTTTATTCCCTTAAAGTAATGAGTCAAGGTTTTGACTCAAGAAATTGTATTCAATAGATATAGTAAGTGAGAATCGTATTTCTCTTCTTTTGTTTATTTGTTTGAAGAGTTATTTATTTGTAATTGGACATTGTGAGGGGTTTTATTGGTGTAAGAATAAAAAAAAAGAAAAATTTTAATTTATATATACCGTGCTTGATCACATAGTCCAACTTTCAATGATATCATGCAACGTTTGTATAGCATTATAATGCAACAGGCTTCAAAAACAATGCTAGTTCCATTTGTTTGATCCCAAAGTTTAAATACATACTATTTTCATTCAATTGAACAATAACAAACAAATAAAATTTGAAAATGCATCATAGAAAGTGTTATTTTAGCCCAATCAACATAAGCTGTCCATTTTGTTAAGGTGCCTAGATCTAGGCTATGGAATGATTTTTCTCTTTTCAAAATTTTTAGACAGCTTTGTTATCATTAGATAAACAATGTTGAAAAAGATAAAAAATAGTTTTGAGTTCGTAAAGGCGTAGATCTTAAAGTTCATAAAATGGATGGTCTAGATTCAACGTTGGAGGGGACTCATTTTAACTATATCTATTATACAAATTGAATTTTTTTTTTTTTTAAATTGACTATTAGGATGAAGAGAAGGCATGTACAATTTTTGGTGTAATACAAATGCTACAAACATGGTTGTCTAGAAGTGTGGTTGCATTATATTACTATACAACTGTTGCATGAAATTATTCCCCGAAACTATCAACCTCAACGCCATTTTTTTTGCAACCGTACCTAAAGTAAAAATAGTAATTTTTTTAGATCAAAATATCATTCATTTTAACCCGTGATTCCAAAATGTGATGTCAATATGTGCTGGTCTGGCACAAAAATGTGTTAGACCGGCGCAAGCCGAACCGGCACTACTTGAGTACAGGGCCGACCCAACCCAAAAACAACTTTCTTAGAGAGGGTGAAAAGCGTGGCTTAAAAAGAAAATGATTTAGTCCTAGAAAAACTTACTTTTTGACATTGACGGGTGGGTGAAAATGAAATCAGGAGTGTGATTTACGATCTATTGGAGGGCCATGCCTAGAAAAGAAAGGTTAAAGAGACATTTATAATTTTCCTTTTTTTTTTCGACTGTATTTTGTTGTGTAGCTTCACTAAATTCCATAATGCCGTGTCCTTCTAAAATTTGACCCTAAGAGTTAAAGATGATCGAGCCTCTGTGCGTGTCGTGTGGATTGGGTATTTGACCAGGAACTCGTGGAGTGAATGCAAGCACGCCAGCATAATCCCTCCACCCCAGCCACACTGCATCCCTATCAATGGATTTTTTATGTACGTGGAGCAAGCTTACCCACTCGTTAAAACTTTTCTTTATACCACAAGTATAGAGATTTTATATATGCCACCTCTCTCTCAACCGAATGAATGGCTAAGATAGCCCCATCAAAATATCACGCCTAAAAACTATTTTATTTTTAGTTTATTCTTACAAATCATATCATATCTACACCAAAGTTTGGACATGCCATACTCTCATAGAGTCACTTAAAAATACTTTTGAAAAGATAAACGAATCAAAGTACCCAAAAAATTTCAGGGGTAATTTGGTCTTTTTTAATTTTTTATAAATATTTTTTAAATATTTTTTGTAGACGCCCCCCATTGAGATGTTGACCCACCAAATTTCAGGTTCATATGAAAATTTTGAAAGTCCAATTTTCATGCCCACATCTTCTTTTTTTCTTTCTTTTTTTTTTTTAAAAAAAATTAAAATAAAAATTTCATGTTGGGGGTAATATAGAAAGAAAAAAGAAATTCAAAAAACAAAAATAACACCTCATCATAATGCAGCCAAAATATGGACCATGGGATAACATCAAATTTTTTCTGCGATGTATTTTGGGTCATTATGATCGGGTTCTACTTTTTTTAATATTTCTTTTCTCATTTTTCCCCATTCAAAGCCTTAAACTTTTCAACCACCCACCAAAAAAACGGGTGTATTTAGACAATTCGAACTTCTAACTTCCAAACTACCCGAGCACATTAATTATCTTGTATTTTGGTTGGTTAAAAAATTTGAGCTTAGAATCACTAAAACATATGTTTCGGGCAATTCAAAAGTCTTAATTTTAGAACAGTTCAAATACATCAATTTTTTGTATTTAGAGCAGTAGACTTTCATTCTAAATAAGTGAAAATAACTCAAAAAATAAAAAAATGTTATCATAAATATATCTTAATTTTAGCTTAATTGGAAAAAAAAAACTCAAACTTTCGTAAACTTTGTTTACACTATTTTTTCTTATTTTCGATTTTTTTTTGTTTTTACCAAAATAACATTCACGGTAGTCGTATTACCCTGAAGAACATTACGGTACTTTAAGTACCGTAATATTTAGCGCATTTTATACGGTACTTTACGTATCGTAACAGTTGCATTTTATATGTTATTTTAACTACCGTAATGTTTGATGCATTTTATACGGCACTTTTAATACCATAATATCTCCACTTTTATGGATCGTTTGGATACTTGGAATTATATTGCTTGCGTAATACATTACCAAATGAATTGTTACCATTTGGGTAGTATTTAGATGCAACCAGGTAAATACATTGCTACTATTTGGCTATGTCTGGAAGAGATATGGGAAATTCATTATCAATATTTTACGAGCAATTACTTATAAACTATCATTTCTTTTTTTTTGTCACAAAATTCTACTGAAATACGGAATTAAAGTCATCATCACATCATTCCAAAAAGACTTTTTAATAATAACATCATCACTACTCTGAATAGATTTTTTAATAATAACTTGTACCATTCTAAAGTCATCATCACATCACTTCCTACTTATTTTGCATGTTTTTGGCACTTACATGGAATCACATTTCCTACTTATTTTGCATGTCTTTGGCACTTACATGGAATCACATGTTTTCTGACATGATTAAACTTTGGTTTCAACATGATAAGTCATTGGAATAATATGATTGGAGTAACATGTTTTTATTGTGATAAGCCTTATTTTTATTTATTTTTTATATAAATATTTCAAATCTCTTTATATAATTTCAAATAAGCAATAAATTTTGATACCAAATTCAAAAAATTTATGGTACAAGTTAAAAATTAAGAAGAAGTTTAATTAGTAAATGTTGGTAATTGTAGTAAAAAAATTTGAGGCATTGGCGGAGAGTAAAGAGGTATTCAATTGAGCTTTTACTAATCTCTTATGATGATTATATTATGTGAAATTTTTTATTACCATTGTGTTATGTAATTTCTCATTTGATTACCAATTATTATTCTTATTATTTTTGTTTTTATATGAGAGCTGATGGCTTCATATGATGGCTAGGACCCAAATTGTTACAAAGGTAGGTAGAAATGGATATGCACCGTAGAGTGTAGAATGACAGGAGAATGGACGTGCAGGTGAGAAAGAGAATGGAGGGAGATAGATGATTTTTTTGTGTGTAGAATGACAAGAGAATGGATGTATAGGTGAGAAAGAGAATGGAGGGAGATAGATGATTTTTTTGTAAGTGGTGGGTAAGGAGAGAAAGAGAATGGCAGGAGATAGATGATTTTTTTTTGGTAAAAGATGAGCATAGTTAGATTACCTATTAAGTGGAGTTAAGAGAAAAAGTAGATGTACATAGATGTACATAGGAGAGAGGGAGTATTTTGGGGAAATCTTATATAATTTAAACAGTTATAGGTGGAGTTAAGAGAGAAAGTAGATGTACATAAGAGAGCTTATAGGTGGAGTTAAAGAAAGAAAGTAGATGTACATAGGAGAGAGGGAGCATTTTGGGGAAATTTTATATAATTTAAGCACTTATCGGTTATAAGTGGAGTTGAGAGAGAAAGTAGAAATGGATATGCTCAAGAAGGAAGGAAAATGAGAGGAGAATGGATGTGCATAGGAGAGCAAATGGCAAGAGATAGTGGATTTGTTTTAGGCAAGTGACGTGCTTAGATTACCCACACGTAATGGATTTCACAGCCATTTTGCTCGTAATAGATTTCACATATTCCCTTAAAGAGTGTGAACTCTTTACACAGCTTTTTACAATGGCGAACTCTCACACTCTGATGCATTTGGTGAATTGAGTTCGCAGAATTTGATGAGCCAAAAGTATTTTCAGAATTACATGACCTGCTAGAACTACCACCCTCTTTGTTCGTCTTCAGAATGCTTGCTGCTACTCTCAAGCTTCTCAACCAATCTTTCTTTCGCTTCAAACCCTCTATAGAAATGCGAGACTCAACAAGATCTCGTCGCATGAAATGTTGCACAAATGGAAAGCGCCCAATGTCTCTCTAAAATTCGTTGATGGTGACCAAACGATCAGAGCCTACTCTTCTCAGCCTGCTTAAAACTCGATTGTCACTTGGGTTATTGATGACGAATTCAATGCCATTATCCAAGTTTCTTATTCTGCAAACCATATTTTCTCTATCATCATCAACTGAATTTATCTCTTCCAAACCCCTACTCATGAGTGAAGATCTACTCAACGAGAAATTGATTTCAAAATTGGAGCTCATTAGATCTGCCCCACTGTTCTCTTTTAACCTTTCAACGCTTGGTAGTTTGAGTACAGTAATTAGAGATATTACGGTAATAAACGTGTCATATAAAATGCGTTAAACATTACGGGAGTTAAAGTACTATATAAAATGTAAACATTACAGTACTTAAAGTACCGTATAAAATGCGCTAAACATTACGGTACTTGAAGTACCGTATAAAATGGGCTAAACATTACGGTACTTAAAATACCGTTATATTTTTCACGATAATACGACTACCATGAAGGTCATTTTGATAATAAAAAAAAACCAAAAAAAAAAAGAAAAAAGAAGTGTAGACGAGATTTACGAAAGTTGGGAGTTTTTTTCCAATTAAACTATAATTAAATTATATTTCTGATAATTTTCCAAAAATAAATTAGACCTCGATAATGTTTAAAGAGGTAGACCGGTTCATTCTACCACTAACCCACTGGATCTGATTCCACTTGCCCGACTCAGTGCGGTGAATGAGCAAGCTGGCAAAACTTTCAGCATCATGCAAGTGAGAAAGCTTCACCTTCACTAGGGTTTGCATACACCAAGTTCCTCTCCCATAAAAATTCCGCCTCTCCTAAAGCACTCAACTTCCCCCCATCAAACTTCACATTCTCTAGGGTTTAGCATCTTCCAAGGCCTAGGACAAAAACCACATCCATTGAAAGGCCTCAGTGAGAGTAGAGCGAACATTTAAATAATGTCTAGAACGGCGGTTTCAATATTGGAAATTTTTGTTTTTAAAATATGTTTTCATCTTTAATTATAAAATTTAAAGCTTAAAAAAGAATATAGATCGAGCAGATCTATGAAAACTTGAAAATTGACGGTCCAAAAATGCATTACAAGACGAGCTATTTTCAAAACTTGAAATCCATTTTTTTCTCATGTCTATGTATCTGATGTCGAGATAATCAATTTGAGTATATTTGGTCATCAAAACAATATCTTCTAGTGAAATATTTGATGTGCGCTCTAATTTCATTGTTTAGAGCCTCAACTCTATATAAACTTTTTTCACATATATATATATATATATATATATCGAAAATACTACGCAACGCCGATAAGTGAAAATGAACAGTGATTTCGCCTATCCCCATCACCGTCCAAAATTCATCACGCGATCACGATTATCCGGTAATGTTTTCTTTTTAAGTTTTTTTTCTGCTAATCATAATGAACTGAAATTTGGAGCGTATATTTATCAAATATAGGGGAATCTTTGAAAATTTTAAAAAAAATATTTTACAAGAAAAAACTTAGACCAAAATACCCCCAAAGCGTTTATTGGGTATTTTGGTCAATTTTGTTTTCGTGGATAATGTTTTTTATATTTTTATTAGAAGAGCCTCAGTAAGATGTACATACCCTCCAAATTTCAGGTCATTGCGATCTGTATAAAAAAAATAAAAAATAAAACACTACCAGACAATCGTGACCGAGTGATAAAATTTGGACGGTGATGAGAGTAGGTGAAATCGCTCTTCATTTTTTCCTATAGGCGTTGAAAAGGCTTTTCCATATATATATATATATATATATATATATATATATATATATATATATATATATATATATATATATATATATATATATATATAGAGGGCAATGATTTCATGCGACGGTTGTATAATAGTATAATGCAACGACATTGCTAGAAAACCATGTTTGTGGTATTTGTATGACCCAAAATTTTGCACACACATTCTCTTTATCTCAATAATCAATCTAAAAAAAAAAAAGTTCAATTTGAATCCAAGATTTGGTAAAAAAGAGTCCCCTCCAACAACGAATCTAGACCATTCATTTGGTGAATTTTAAGATCTTAGCCTTACTAATTGAAAATCATTTTTATCTTTTTTAACATCATTCATCTAATCATAATAAAGCCATCTAAAAGATTTGGTAAAGAAAAAAATCCTTCTAAGGCCTATATCTAAGTATCTCACCAAAATGGATGGCCTATATTAATTGGGCTAAAAAAATATTTTCTAGGTTATGTATTCAAATTCTTCTTTTTTGTGATTGTTCATTAGAAAGAAAATAGTGTATATTTCAAAATTTAGATCAAACAGATAGCCCTAACATGATTTTTGAAGGTTGTTGCAACTGTAGCATGAAAATCATTGCCTATATATATATATATATATATATATATATATAAAGAGAGAGAGAGAGAGAGAGAGAGAGAGAGAGAGAGAGAGAGAGAGAGAGAGAGAGAGCAATGATCCAATGCAACAGTTATATCATAGTACAATGCGATGACACTTTTCGAAAAGCATGTTTGTGGTATTTGTATGACCTCAAATTTTGCACACACAGTCTCTTTATCTCAATAATCAATCCCCTCAAAAAACAAAATTCAATTTGAATCCTAGATATGATCAAAATGAGTCCCTTCTAAAAACTAATCTAGACCATTTATTTTGTGACTTTCAAGATCTTAGCATTTATAAACTCAAAATCACTTTTTTGTTTTTTAATATTGTTCATCTAATGATAATAAAGCCATCCAAAAAATTTGGAAATGAAAAAATCCTTCTAAAGTCTAGATCTAAATATCTCACCAAAATGAACAGCTTATGTTAATTGGGTTAAAAAAAATACTTTATAGGTTGTGTTGTTAGTTTTTTGTGATTGTTCATTAGAATGAAACGAGAGTATATTTCAAAATTTGGATCAAACAAATAGTCATAAGATAGTTTTTTAATGTTGTTGCATCGTATTACAATACAATATATATATATATAGTACTACAAAACACCTATAGGCGAAAATGAACAGTGATTTCGCCTACCCTCATCAATAGCCAAACTTCATCGCACGGTCACAGTTGTCCGGTAATGTTTTAATTATTTTTTTTCCCTTATCGAAATGATCTGAAATTTGGAGCGTGTGTACATCTTAGTGAGACGCACCTAATAAAAATATGAAAAAAATAATTCACAAAGTATAAATTGATCAAAATACCCCTATAACTTTTTGGGGGTATTTTGATCAATTTATATTTTACGAATTAGTTTTTTCATATTTTTATTAAGTACACCTCATTAAGATGTACACATGCTCCAATTTCAAGTAATTTAGATTTGTAGAGAAAAAAAATAAAAATAAAAATACTACAAGACAATTGTGACTGTGTAAAGTTTGGATGTTGATGAGGGTAAACAAAATTACTCTTCATTTTCGTCAATAGGCGTTGGGAAGAGTTTTCCTACGGGCTAGATCCACATGACTACATATGCTGTCCACAAATTGTAAAGCATCCATCTTTAAGAAGGATGCAAGTAGGTGCTCCATCTAAAATAATGAAAATTAATGGTCCAAATATTTTCTAACTACAATTATTATTTTTAGTTTTTAAAATTTACTTATTTTTTCATATTCATCTCCTGTCCTTAAAACTTTAGTCTAAAAATCCATCTCAAAAATGAATAGTATATAAGGTAAACCTTACAACAGCTATCGAGCTATAATGAATAGTATATAGGTAGAATGTGAACCGTCAGATCTTCATCATACGGTTCAAAATACATATTACTATTTTACTTTTAAGATTTTTTTATATAAATCTGATTAAAATGAAATTTTGGGTATATATACCTAACATTATTGCGCACCATATAAAAATATTTTAAAAAATTATTTTCAATAATTCAAATGACCAAAATGCCCCTGTTACTTTTCAGGGGTATTTCCATCATTTTATATTCTTAAAAATATTTTTTATATATTTTTTATTTGTGGACCTTATTTTTTGGTGCACATGTCCGAAATTTATTATGATCTGATTAATAAAAAAATAATTAAAATTAAAATAGTGATATGCATTCTGAACCATATGATGAAAATCTTACGATTCCCATTTCACCTATAACAGTATTCATTATAGCTGGCCAGCTATTGTTATCTTTTTTCATATATATATATATATATATATATATATATATATATATATATATATATATATATATATATATATATGAAAACACTACGCAACACCTATAGGCGAAAATGAATAGTGATTTCGCCTACTCCAATCACCGTCCAAAGTTCATCGCGCGGTCACGATTGTCAGGTAGTGTTTCATTTTTCATTTGTTTTCTAAAAATTAGAATAGCTTGAAATTTGGAGTGTGTATTTATAAAAAATAGGGGAATCTTCGAAAATTATATAAAAAAATACTTTACATAAAAATAATTAACCAAAATACCCTCGAAAGGTTTCGAGGGTATTTT
Source organism: Amborella trichopoda (assembly GCF_054954075.1). NCBI lineage: Eukaryota > Viridiplantae > Streptophyta > Magnoliopsida > Amborellales > Amborellaceae > Amborella > Amborella trichopoda. The sequence goes on along the minus strand of NC_142348.1, from coordinate 23,867,663 downwards.
GGTCAATTTAGTTTTTTTCAATAATTTGTTTTATATTTTTATTAGATGCGCATCAATAATATGTACATACTCGCCAAATTTCAGGTCATTCTGATTTCTAAAAAAAAATAAAAAATAAAATACTACCGGACAATCGTGACCGCGCGATGAAATTTGGACGGTGATGAGGGTAGGCAAAATCACTATTTATTTTCATCAAGAGAGCCACTCACCGTTTGATCTTAGATCCGACGTCACAAAGTATTTTATTTTTAAGTTTTTTTATACAAATTTTATGAATATGAAATTAGGTATGTGTCAACTTCTCAAATGGGGTGCACTTATAAAAAGTATTAAAAATAAATTTTAGATAAAATATAATGACCAAAATACCCCTTAAAAATTTCAGGGGTTATTGGGTCATTTTATTTTATTAAAAATATTTTTTTTATATCTTTCGCTAGTGCGAGTTTAATAGAGGATTGAAGGCTCAAAATTTGGTGTCAAAATAGTGTAAGAACGTGACATTGTGATTGGGGCAATCTTAGCCCTCCATTCATAATGGAGGGTTGGATAAGGGGAAGGATATAAGTTTTATATTGTAGGGGAAGCATAGAAAGCTTGCCCCATATATATATATATATATATATATATATATATATATATATATATATATATATATATATATATATATATATATAAGTTACTACAAAATGCTACAAAACGCCTATAGGCGAAAATGAAAAGTGATTTCGCTTACCCTCATCACTATCCAAACTTCAACATACGGTCATAGGTTTCTCGTAGTACTTCAATTTTCATATTTTTTTTTACTAATCGGAATAATCTGAAATTTGAAACGTATATACACATTATTAAATCGAACCTAATAAAAATATGAAAAAACTAATTCGTAAAATATAAATTGACTAAAATAACATCGAAGCTCCAAATTTCAAGTAATTTGGATTTGTAGAAAAAAAATGAAAATTGAAATACTACCAGGCAATTGTGACCGTGCAATGAAGTTTTGACGATGATGAGGGTAGGTGAAATCACTGTTCATTTTTGCCTATAGGCGTTGCATGGTGTTTTCCTACATATATATAAGCAAAAATAAACAGTGATTTTGCCTATGCTCATCACCGTCCAAAGTTCATCGCACTATCACAGCTGTTTGGTAGTGTTTCATTTTTTATTTTTTTACAAATCGAAATGATTTGAATTTTGGAGTTTGTGTTCATCAAAAATAGGAGAATCTAATAAAAATATCAAAAGAATAACACGAAAAATATAAATTGAAAAAATACCCTTGAAAATTTATGGGGGTATTTTGTTCAATTTATATTTTAAATAATATTTTTCATATTTTTATTAAATGCGCCTCACTAAGATATATACACGCTCTAAATTTCAGATCATTCCAATTTATAAAAAAAAAAAATGAAACATTATTGGACAATCGTAGTCGTGCAATGAACTTTGAACACCGATGAGCGAGACGAAATCACTGTTCATTTTCGCCTATATATATATATATATATATATATATATATATATATATATATATATATATATATATATATATATATATATATATATATATATGAGATAAGATTCTATGCTTCCTCTACAGCATAGAAGTTCTATCCTCCCCCTACTATCTAACCGTCCAATTTTGATCAAAAGAGCCACTCACCGTTTGATCCTATATCCGACGACTCAAGATATTTTTTTTTTTTAATACAGATTGTATGAATATGAAATTTGGTATGTGCCATCTTCTCATTGGGTTGCACCTATAAAAAATACTAAAAATAAATTTTCAATAAAAAATAATGATCAAAATACCCCTTGAAGCTTTCAGGGGTATTTGGTTATTTTATTTTATTGAAGATATTTTTTTATATTTTTTGCTAGTGCGAGTTTAATAGAGTATTGAACGCTCAAAATTTGGTGTGAAAATAGTTTATAGGAAAAAATCAAAAATAAAATAGTATAGAGACGTGACATTGTGGTTGGGACAATCTTAGCCCTCCAGTCAAAATGGAGGGTTGGATAAGGGGAATATAAGTTTTATGTTGTAGAGTTTTATGTTATAGAGAAAGCATAGAAAGCTTGCCCATATATATATATATATTACAAAAAAGCTTATAGGCAAAAATGAACAGTGATTTTACCTACCCTCATCACCATCCAAACTTCATCGGACGGTCACAGTTGTCCAGTACTAATCGAAATAAATTGAAATTTAGAACATGTGTACATCTTAATAAAACACACCTAATAAAAATATGAAAAAAATAATTCGAAAAATATAAATTGACCAAGATAACCCCATAGTACTAAATTTCATGTAATTTGGATTTGTAGAGAAAAAATGAAAATTGAAATACTACCGGATAATTGTGACCGTACGATGAAGTTTGGAAGATAATGGTGGTAAACAAAATCACTGTTTATTTTCGCCTATAAGCGTTGAGTGGTATTTTTCAATATATATATATATATATATATAAGCAAAAATGAACAGTGATTTTGCCTATGCTCATCACCGTCCAAAGTTCATGGCATTATCACGGTTGTCTGGTAGTGTATCATTTTTAATTTTTTTTTTACAAATCGAAATGATTTGAAATTTGGAGCTTGTGTTCATCAAAAAAACAAGAATCTAAAAAAAATATAAATAAAATAATTTGAAAAATATAAATTGACAAAATACCCCTGAAATTTATAAGGGTATTTTGATCAATTTATATTTTACCAAATATTTTTCATATTTTTATTAGATGCGCCTCACTAATGCTCCAATATTCAGATCATTCCAATTTATAGAAAAAAATGAAAAATGAAACACTATCGGACATTCGTGACCGTGCGATGAACTTTAGACAGTGATGAGCATAGGCAAAATCACTATTTATTTTTGCCTATAGGCGTTGGGAAGACTTTTATATATATATATATATATATATATATATATATATATATATATATATATATATATATATATATATATATATATGAGAAAGGTTTCTATGCTTTCCATACAACATAGAAGTTCTATCCTCCCCCTACTATCCAGCCGTCCAATTTTGATCAAGAGAGCCACTCACCGTTTGATCTTAGATCCGATGTCTCAAGGTATTTTATTTTTAGTTTTTTTAATACAAATTGTATGTATATGAAATTTGATATGTGCTAACTTCTCATTGAGGCGCACTTATAAAAATATTAAAACTAATTTTTTGATAAAAAATAATGACCAAAATACCCCTTTGAACTTTCAGGGGTATTTGGTCATTTTATTTTATTTAAATTATTTTTTTATATTTATTATTTTTTTTATGAAATCTTGCCTATATATATATATATATATATATATATATATATATATATATATATATAAAACAGATTTTACAAAACGCTGATAGGCAAAAATGAACAGTGATTTTGTCTACCTTATCACCATCCAAACTTCATCGTACGGTCACAGTTGTCCAGTAGTGTTTCAATTTGCATATTTTTTTTACTAATCGAAATAATCTGAAATTTGGAACGTGTGTACATCTTAATAAAACGTGCTTAATAAAAATATTAAAAAAATAATTCGTAAAATATAAATTGACCAAAATAACCCCAAAGCTGCAAATTTTAAATAATTTGGATTTGTAAAAAAAAAAAAGAAAATTGAAATACTGCCGGATAATTGTGACCGTGCGCTGAAGTTTGGATGATGATGAGGGCAAACGAAATCACTTTTCATTGTCTTCTATAAGCGTTGCGTGGTGTTTTCTTATATATATGTAGACAAAAATGAACAATGATTTTACCTATTCTCATCATCGTGTAAAGTTCTTCACACTATCACAGTTGTCGGACAGTGTTTCATTTTTTATTTTTTTTTATAAATCAAAATAATTTGAAATTTGGAGCTTGTATTCATAAAAAATAAAAAAATCTAAAAAAAATATATAAAAAAAATAAATCAAAAAATATTAATTTGACAAAATACCCCTGAAAATTTATGGGGGTATTTTGGTTAATTTATATTTTACGAAATATCTTTCATATTTTTATTAGATGCACTTCAATAAGATATACACATGTTCCAAATTTCATATCATTCCAAGTTACAGAAAAAAAAATGAAAAATGACACAATATTGAACAATCGTGACCATACGATAAACTTTGGACGGTTATTATGAGCATAGGCGAAGTCATTGTTCATTTTCGCCTATAGGCGTTAGGAAGATATATATATATATATATATATATATATATATATATATATATATATATATATATATATATATATATATGTGTGTGTGTGTGGGAAATGTTTTTATGCTTCCCTTAAAACATAGAAGTTCTATCCTCCCCCTATTATCCAGCCGTCCAATTTTGATCAAGAGAGCCACTCACCGTTTGAGCTTAGATCCAATGTCTCAAGGTATTTTATTTTTAATTTTTTTAATACAAATTGTATGAATATGAAATTTGGTATGTGCCATCTTCTCATTGGAGGGCACCTATAAAAAGTACTAAATATAATTTTTGGAATAAAAAATAATGATCAAAATACCCCTTGAAAATTTCAAGGGTATTTGGTCATTTTATTTTATTGAAAATATTTTTTTTTATATTTTTTGTTAGTACGATTTTAATAGAGGAATGGACGTCCAAAATTTGGTGTCAAAATAGTTTATAAAAAGACTTTTAAAAATAAAACAGTGTACAGACGTGACATTGTAATTGAGGCAATCTTAACCCTCCATTCAGAATGGATGGCTGGATAAAGGGAAGGATAGAACTTCTATGTTGTAGGAGAAGCATAGAAAGCATGCCCCACATACACACACACACACACACATATATATATATATATATATTTCTGCTCTATTATTTACTCGTAGAGTATTATTACTAAAACTACCAAAAAGTTGCTCTATTCGATAGTGTTCTAAACAAATTTGCCATTTTATCTTAATGTTCTTTCCTTGAGTCAACCAGAAATAGTCCCTGCACCTTATGGCTTTCCAGGATCGCGATGGTTTTTGGGTCACAACGACTTTAGGTATGTTAACCAGATAAATGTACAAATTAGTTCAGTTTTCTACTGAATAAACTCGGCTCCGATACCATAAATAGCGGAAGCATAAACATAAATAAGAAAGAGTAACATTCATAAGAATATTCATAAAAAAGAAATAGCAACATTCATAAGAGTAACATTCATATATAATAACCATGAACAAAAGTATAAAACCATAACAGAGATAGGCACTTACATGAAAGCTCGAAGTAGAGGTAAGTGGCAGAAAACAAAAAAAAAGCTCAAAATAGGGGTGAGAGGCAGAAAACAAACTTGAAGTACTCCTAGTAAGTACTCAGGCTTACAACAATCACTCAAAAATTATAATCACTCAAATTTACAACAATCACTCAGAATACTAAAACCCTAGCTATGATATTCAGAACGAAATCCCGAGGTGTCTTCCTTCTGAAGCATGATCCTCCTTTTATAAAATAGAATGCATGTATTAGTGTATACATACACATTATATATGCACTTATCTACGCGTAAAGGTACATGTGCGTGCGCTTATTAATGTATATATACATCGATAATTGCATATAACTGATAGCAAGCAACTGTATACATATACGTAAAAAGATATGCATATACATATCGTAAATATACACACATCAGTCCATACACACCACGCATGTATAATATACATATTTGTGAGTGTCAGTGTTAGTGTTAGTGTTTGTGTGAGTGTGAGTGTGAGTTGTGAGTGTGTCTTGGTGAGGGTGAGTGTGAGTGTGAGTGTGACTGGGAGTGGGAGTGTGAGTGTGAGTGTGTGAGTGTATGTGAGAGTGTGTGAGTGTGAGTGTGTGAGTGTATGTGAGAGTGTGAGTATGCCAACGAGTGTGAGTGTGTGTGTGTGAATGTGTGAGTGTGTCAGTCTGTGTGAGTGTGATTGTGTGAGTGAGTGTTAGTGTGAGTGTGAGTGTTAGTGTGAGTGTGTGTGCGTGTATGAGTGTGAGTTTGAGTATGAGTGTGTGTGAGAGAGTGTGGGTGGGAGTATGATTGTGCATGAGCGTGAGTGTGTGTGTAGTATATAAATCAATGTACATTTACACTAATAACTGTATAAACTGATAAATAGTGTATATATCGTCATATATATCAATGTAAATAGAAATGAATATACTAATGCACTATATGTATACAGTTATGCACTGTACACATACACACATATCAGTATATACACAACATATATATACAGACATCACACACACATAATAATTATATATACAGCAGATAACTAATGTATTGTATGGTTATATGCATCAGAAAATATAAATACACTGAAAACAATGGTATATATTGCTATACATCAATACGTACACAAATTGAGCTAATAAATGTATATATCATCGATAATAAGTATATACATGATCTTATACATTAGTGTATATATAAACCCTTTATATATATGCATATTCGTGTATGTATATACATTTCAATATACATATACACTACTAAATGTATAAACTGATAATAAGTATCTATATGGACATACACGTCAGTGTATATAGAAATTTATATATGCATTATCAATGCATAAGGGTGCATGTGCAAGCGCATATCAGTGTGAGTGTGAGTGTGAATGTATATGTATGTGTGCGAGTGTGAGTGAGTGCAAGTGTAAGTGCGTGTATATGTTTGTAGTATATAAATCAGTGTATATATACATTAATAAATGTATAAACTGATAATAAGTGTATATATAGTCATGTACATCAATGTATATAGAAATGCATATAATAATGCACTGAAAATATACAGTTGTACACTTTATACATACACAAATCCGTACACATACATCGTATATATACAGACATCACACACACACATATCAATGAATTTTTACACACTAGTAACTGTATATATAGTTGATAACAATTTATTGTATGGTTATATGCATCAGTATATATATAAACTCTGAAAACACTGATATACGTTGCTATACATCAATACATACACAAATTGAGCTAATAACTGCATATATCACTGATAATAGGTATATACTTAGTCTTATACAGTAATGTATATACAAACCCATTCTTATACATTAGTGAGTGTGAGTGTGAGTGTGAGTGTATGTGTGGTGTGTGTGTGTGTTAAGAAAACGTTACTTAATAAAATTGCAAACCGCAACTAAAGCTCCAAAAAATTCACTCCATATTTACATGAAAGAAGCAAGAGTTTGTGTGTTAAGAAAAAGTTACTTAATAAAATTGCAAACCACAACTAAAGCTCCAGAAAATTCACTCCGTAAAAGAAGAAAGAGCAGTACTATACATGAGAAGAAAGAACCATTAAGCAAATCAAGCTTGCAAGATCAAGATCTCAAATATCAAATAACGTAAAGAAATCCACCTTGATGTTAAGTTGCTTTCTTGCTTGTTGATTTAAAAGAAAACTCGATGAAGATGAAGCTCATCAATATTAATAAAAACAAGTACAAATAAGAAAAAAATTTAAATGGTCTATCACAATTGGGTATTTAGCATAGCCAATTCATCAAGAGAAGATACCCATTTTTATGCCTAATTTTATACAGAGTAATAATGAATTTTTCCTAGGCTTATCAGATTAGAGGTGATAGTATATATATATATGTGAGTGTGAGTGTGAGTGTGAGTGTGAGTGTGTGTGAGTTTGAGTGTGAGTGTGAGTGTGAGTGTGAGTGCGAGTGCGAGTGCGAGTGCGAGTGTGAGTATGTGTGTGTGAGTGCGTGTGTATATGTGAGTGTGCGTGTGAGTGTGAGTGCGTGTGCGTGTGAATGCGTGTGCGTAAATGTGAGTGTGAGTGCGTGTGTGTAGTATATAAATCAGTGTACATATACGTTAATAAATGTATAAACTGATAATAAATTTATATATGATCATATACATCAATATATATATAAATGTATATATTAATGCACTGTATATAAACAATTATGCACTTTACACATACACACAAATCCGCACATACAAATCGTATATATACAAACGTCACACACACACATGCACATATCAATGTATTTTTACACATTAGTAACTGTATATATATTGAATAACTAATGTATTGTATGGCTATATGCATCAGTATACATACGCAAATTGAGCTAATAACGATATATATCGTTGATAATAAGTATATACATGGTCATATACCTTAGTGTGAGTGTGAGTATGTGTGTGTGTTTGGTATGCATATGTGTGTGTGTTAAGAAAAAGTTACATAATAAAATTGCAAACCACAAGTAAACCATCAGAAAATTCACACCATATTTGCATGAAAGAAGTAAGAGCAGTAATACTGTACTAGAAAAGAAAGAACCATTAAGCAAATCAAGCTAGCAAGATGAAGATATCAAATATCGAATAACGTAAGGAGATCCGCCTTAATGATAAGTTGCACCAAGCTTGTTAATTTACAAGAAAACTCGATGAAGATGAAGCTCATCAATAATAATAAAAACAAGTACAAATAAGATAAAAAATTAACAAGAATTATCACAATTGCGTATTTAGCATACCCAATTCATCAAGAGAAAAAACCCATTCTTATGCTTAATTCTATACAAAGTAATATGGAATTTCGCCGAGGCATATCAGATTAGAGGTGAGTTTGAGTGTGAGTGTGAGTGTGAGCGTGAGCGTGAATATGAGTGTGAGTGTGAGCGTGAGCATGAGTGTGTGTGTGAGTGCGAGGAGTGTGAGTGTGAGTGCGAGTGCAAGTGCGAGTGTGTGTGTGTAGGTATGAGTGTGAGTGTGAGTGTGAGTGTGAGTATGAGAGCGTGTGTGTGTGTAATATATAAATCAACGTACGTATACGTTAATAAAGGTATAAACTAATAATAAGTGTATAGATGGTCATATACATCAATGTATATAGAAATGTATATACTAATGCATTCTATATATACAGTTATGCACTTTATACATACACAGAAATCCGTATATACACATCGTATATATATAGACATCACACACACACACATATCAATGTATTTTTACACCCTAGAAATTGTATATATAGCAATTAAGTAATGTATTATATAGTTATATACATCAGTACATATATATATATACTTTGAAAACAATGGTACGTTTTGCTATACATCAATACATATACAAATTGAGCTAACAACTGTATATATCACTGATAATAAGTATACACATAGTCTAATACATTAGTGTAAATATTAACCCTTTATACATATGCATATGAGTGTATGTATATACATTTCAATATACACATACACTAATAACTGTATAAACTGATAATAAGTATCTATATGGTCATACATATCAGTGTATATAAAAATGTATATATGCACTATCAATGCGTAAGGGTGCATGTACGTACGATATCAGTGTGAGTGTGAGTGTGTGTGTACGTATATGTGAGTGTGAGTGTAAGTGTGAGTGTAAGTGTGAGTGTGAGTGTGTGTGTGAGTATGAATGCATGTGTGTGTGTGTATGTGTATAGTATATAAATCAGTGTACATTATACATTAATAAATGTATAAACTGATAATAAGTGTATACATCAATATATATAGAAATGTATATAGTAATGCACTGAAAATTTACCGTTATGCACTTTACACATACACACAAATACGTGTATACACATCGTATATATACAGACATCACACACACACATATCAATGTATTTTTACACACTAGTAACTGTATATATAGCTAATAACTAATGCGCTGTATGGTTATATGCATCAGTATATATATATACCCTGAAAACAATGGTATGTACTGCTATATATCGATACATACACAAATTGAGCTAATAACTGTATATATAACTGATGATAGGTATATACATGGTCTTATACAGAAGCGTATATACAAACCCATTCTTATACATTAGTGGGAGTGTGAGTGTGAGTCTGTGTGTGTGTGCAGGCTGTGTATCTTAAGAAAAAGTAAATAAAATTGCAAACCACAAGTAAAGCTCCAAAAAATTCACTCCATAGTTGAATGAAAGAAGCAAGAGATTGCGTGTGTTAAGAAAACATTACTTAATAAAATTGCAAACCACAAGTAAAGCTCTATAAAATTAATTCCGTATTTGCAAGAAAGAAGAAAGAACGATTAAGGAAATCAAGCGTGCAAGATCAAGATCAAGATCTTAAATATCGAATAACGTAAAGAGATCCGCCTCGATGATAAGTTGCTTTCATGCTTGTTAATTTACAAGAAAACTTGATGAAGATGAAGCTCATCAATATTAATAAAAACAAGTACAAATAAGAAAAAAAATTTACGTTGACTATCACAATTGGGAGAGAAGAAATTGTATATATCACTGATAATAGGTATATATACATGGTCTTATACAGTAGTGTATATACAAACCCATACTTATACGTTAGTGCGAGTGTGAGTGTGAGTGTATGTGTGTGGTGTGTGTGTGTGTGTGTGTGTTAAGAAAAAGTTAAAAAAGAAGAGAGAGTTGTATGTTAAGAAAAAGTTACTTAATAAAAATGCAAACCACAAGTAAAGCTCTAGAAAATTCATTCCGTATTTGCATGAAAGAAGAAAGAGCAGCACTGTACTAGAAAAGAAAGAACTATTAAGAAAATCAAGCTTGCTAGATCAAGATCTCAAATATCGAATAACGTAAAGAGATCTGCCTCGATGATAAGTTGCTTTCATGCTTGTTGATTTACAAGAAAACTCGATGAAGATGAAGCTCATCAATATTAATAGGAACAAGTACAAATAAGAAAAAAAATTAACATCGACTATCACAATTGGGAATTTAGCATACCCATTCTTATGTCTAATTCTATACAAAGTAATATGGAATTTTGCATAGGATTATCAGATTAGAGGTGATACTATATATAACTGAGAGTGTGAGTGTGAGTGTGAGTGTGTGTGTATGTGTGCATATATGTGCGTGTGAGTGTGAGTGTGAGTGTGAGTATGATGTGAGTATGATGTGAGTATGTGAGTGTGAGTGTGAGTGTGAGTGTGTGAGTGTGAGTGTGAGTGTGAATGCGTGAGTGAGTGTGAGTGTGAGTGCATGTGTGTGTGTGTAGTACATAAATCAATGTACAATGCGTTAATCAATGTATAAACCGATAATAAGTGTACATATAGTCATATACATCAATGTATATAGAAATGTATATATTAATGCACTGTATATATACAATTATGTACTTTACATATACACAAATCCGTATATACACATCGTATAATCATCACACACACACACGCACATATAAATGTATTTTTACACACTATTTGTATATATAACGGATAATAAATGTATTGTATGGTTATATGCATCAGTATATATATATACACTCGAAAAACGGTGGTATATATTGCTATACATAAATACGTACAGAAATTGAGCTAATAATTGTATATATCAGTGAGAATAAGTATATACATGGTCTTATACATTAGTGTATATATAAACCCATCCTTATGCATTAGCGTGAGTGTGTGTGTTTGGTGTGCATGTGTGTGTGTGTGTTAAGAAAAAGTTGCATGATATTGCAAACCACAAGTAAAGCTTCAAAAAATTCACTCCATATTTGCATGAAAGAAGCAAGAGTGTGTGTGTTAAAAAAAAGTTAATAAAATCGCAAACCACAAGTAAAGCTCTAGAAAAATCACTCCATATTTGCATGAAAGAAGCAAGAGTGTGTGTGTTAAGAAAAAGTTAATTAATAAAACCGTAAACCACAAGTAAAGCTCCAGAAAATTCACTCATATTTGCATGAAAGAAGCGAGAGTGTGTGTGTTAAGAAAACGTTACTTAATAAAATTGCAAACCACAAGTAAAGCGCCAGCAAATTCACTCCATATTTGCATGAAAGAAGCAAGAGCAGAAATAAACTAGAGAAGAAAGAACCGTTAAGCAAATCAAGCTTGCAAGATCAAGATCTCAAATATCAAATAACGAAAAGAGATCCGGCTCGATGATAAGTTGCTTTCATGCTTGTTGATTTATAAGAAAACTCGATGAAAATGAAGCTCATCAATATTAATAAAAACAAGTACAAATAAGAAAAAAAATTACATGGACTATCACAGTTGGGTATTTAGCATACCCAAACTCATCAAGAGACGAAACACAATCTTGTGCCTAATTCTATACATAGTAATATGGAATTTTGTCTAGACTTATCAGATTAGAGGTGATAGCTTATATATCTGTGAGTGTGAGTATGTGTGAATGTGAGTGTGAGTGCGAGTATGTGTGTGTGAGCGTGTGTGTGTGACTGTGACAAACATCAATGATCGGTCAGATTCTTAACCCAATATATGAGAAATGTAAGGTCAGACTTTCGACTTAAGCCATGACAGGCTTCGGTAGTTGGTCAGAGCCTTAGACCAATATGAATGATATGCAGATAAGTTCCGATTAAATGAAACTCTTTTCTCCTATTTTAGATGTCATGTGTCCCAAGAAATTCTTGAAGGAGTAGAGGATTGGTGGGAAAAGTGCACCGGGGTTGAATTAGCTCGTCATAGACCCGTATGCCAAGCTAACGGCAATGTTAATGAATATCTAAGATGGCCCCTTTCTATCAATTATTTGATCGAGCCTCTTGGCCTTGGCAAGTTTAGCAAGGATTATCATCGGGGTCTTCCTCCTCCTTCTCCATTATGAGCATAAAATTGTCGTTGGAAATAGAATATTTCCTATACTTGCACATCAAATTGCCAAGCGTACTGCCTGACAGGATCCCTCAAGTTTAGATGTGAGGAAGAGAGCAGCTTCTAAAATGATCTCATAAGCACAGAACTCTTAGGCGCCTGCGAATGTTTGACCTGGCCATATGATTGTTATACTAACGTGGTGAGGGCATACTTGGAGACCTAGTGTTGAGCGAAAAACACCAACTTCTTTGACCATGGGGAGGCCGTCATGTCTCTCTTGGATCTTCATTTCATTGACGATCTTTCCCTTCTTGGAGATCGTTATGAGGAGTTTATCACAGATAATGACATCATACTTGAGGATAAAGTTTATCCCGGCCTTCGAAAGCCGACAGCCTTGAGAAGGCCATTCAAGGAGTTTTGGAAGTTGGCTTCTCTTTAAGGAGGCCCTAAAGTGTGGATCACCCATTTCTTCGATTCAAACAGGGCTATAGGGGAACTAGGCAACCCTATTCTAACTTCAAGTAACAAGCCCCCTGTCCTTAAGGTTGAGATGCCTACCCGTCCCACAGACCTAATTGATACCATCTACTTGACGTCCTATATTGGGTCCTGAAATTAGGACCGAGTACCTTTATATGGCTTGTGATTTGGCCAAGGCCAAAAGCCCAACCCATCTTATGCAGTATCTATAATGGGCTCAATGTGGCGACTAACACTTCAAAGAGTTTGGGACATGCTCGCATGGGTTTTCCCTCTCCATTATGTTTATAGGTGGCTGGGTGCCTACTTCCAAGCACCTACCATCTAGCAAGCGACATCGATTGCAGTACCTTCCAAATTTTACTGCACTGGTTGGGACACAAGGTTGTTTTTCAATCCGATAATATTGCGAGGAAGCTTTTCCAAGGTGATAAACTTTTTTTCAGGGCAAGTCATTTCCCATTGGGGGCCCAACTAACCGTCTTTTCAAAGATGAGTATGGATCTCAAGTTGACAATGACCCAACCAGCAATCGAGAGATAATGTATCTCCTAAGTGTTCATGGTGCCATACTCCCACCGAGTTGGCATCAAGAAGATGATCGAATTATACAGTCCTCACCAATGCATATGGCAGCACGGGATGAACTAACACTGCCCCTTATCATTTACAAGCAAATTGGCACTAGAATAGTGTGAAGACTGTGTGGGATTCTTGCACCACGATTAACCATGTGTGCAAGTTCATTGTTCCCCATTATGGAAAATATTGGTACCACGGGTCACAAAGAGGCCATTATGTTCAGTCGATGCAGAACATGCCTATGTTTCGGCTTGATGGGAAGATAGGAACCAATTTTAAGAGTCACATCGCTGATGGCTCTAGCTACTGGACAGTGGAATGAGTTTTCCTTTTGACTGGAACACCCTCAGTGTTGAACATCCTATGGACATTGAGTTCATAGTGGAACAAATGGATGAAGGCAGGGATTCCTTCTATCATCACCTAGCCAAATTGTTTGCCAACTAGCTAGGGGTTCAAGACAGATTTCACACCCTCTCGTTTGAAACATCAAAATGGTGATTGACCCCAGGCATGCCAAATCCATTAAAAGAAAAGCTAGGACTCCGTCTCCTTTAAGAAAGAGAGCCGAAGAACCTAGCCATAAGTTTTGCACATTCAGAGACTGAGCCACCGGCTAAGGGGAAAGGAAGGCTCAAAGTCCTTCAGCCTCAAAGGTTCCTTGCAAGGAATCAAATGCTCCATTTATCAAATCGGAACAACATGAAGCCGATCCAAAGGGTAAGGGGAAAAGAAAATTAAGTAGCATCTCGCCTTCAGAGTCATCTCTCAAAGAACTAGCTACCAAATTGGTTTCTGAGGGTAGAACACGGTGCTCTCAATTAACGAACATCTCAAAGGCTCACGTTCATGCAGTCAGTGATCCAATGTCCATTCCTCCGAAGAGGAGTGAGAAGCATATACCTCCTAAGAAGTTGAGTCCTTCTCCTTTCCTATACTGAAAAAGCATAACTAAGAAGAAGAGGATTGAGACGATTGAGCTGGACACCCGTTCTCTATCTCCTATGGCACCATCTTCTCCAGTTCATGGGACAGAACCACAAGGAGAAGTATTTTTTTGTCTGTGATGAACCAAGCAAGCAACTTCTTTTGATAGTGACGAAGAGCTAATAGATGCGCTAAAAGGTATTCCTGGCTTGCCCAAGCCTCCCACTAAGGAGTAGTTAAGGAAAATCAGGCGAATGGCCCCTACGGTTGAGGATATCCCCATGCCTTATGATCATGATGTCTAATAGTGGTGTTTCTCCCCAGCGATATAGAGAAGGCTTGTCTCAGGTTGAGGTGTCTGTCAGTATTGTGGCAATAACAAATATTTTGCTTTCATCCAACCTCCACAACCTGAGCTCTTGTTCTTATGTAAGTCTGCCATTCCCTATTTATATACTTCGCATGGACGAAGCCAACTCCTCAGGCATTTGATTGAACCATCGTGCTGCAATACTTCTTTACATGACTATTTTCATTTCTAACTTTTAGGCTTTCTACAAGGACTTCTTTGCTCATTCCCCCGGAGGATACTCCTGAGCCCATGCTTACCAGCATTGGTGCCGAGACACCATCTACTATTTCTGCTGAGATTATTATCACTGAAGCAGAAGTCTTGGTTGCTACTCCTCCCTTTACTGAGCCAAGTGAAGTCAATGCCCAACCTCTTTTATTAGCTGAGGCCAACATTTCCACAGCCAATGCTCCCGATTCCAATGAGACTGATGTTGTTCCTCCTCCATTGGTCGAGGTCAATGTTCCTGAGGTGCAGGCCATTAACCCTGAAACGGATTTGGTCATTGTCCCTGCTCTTCCAGAGGCCTTGGTTCAATTCACGATGAAGTATTCGACAAACCTAGGGGAAGGGCAGAAGAAGATGGGTCAGGAAGTGGTGAAGTCCGTTTTAGATCTTTGGGCAACTATTTATTGGCAGACCTGAGGACAACTTCAACTTCTATGTCCCAACTGATATCAGTTGCAGGTTCATGGGGGGCTAACAAAGAGAAGCTTCGTGAACCGGTGAACAAGATTGTTCAAGATGCCTAAGGAAGTTGCTTTCGCTCAAGAGGCTTTGGTTACTGTGTTCCCTGACGTCATCTCCTCAGGGGAATTGGCAGTTGAAAATCATCGAAGTGATATCCTAGAAGCTCATTAAGACTTTTAAGTAGTTAAAGCTAGGGTTGAAGAACTTAAGGCTCAATCTGTAACGGCGCAGGTTCACCAACAGATTATGTTGGAGAACATTGCATGGGCAAAAATCTTTCTTGAGGCTCAGAAGAGGGAGCTCCATGAGCAGGAGGCTTACATGGTTAATCTTAATGACTCACAGTTGTGCAGCGTGCGAATAATGTCGCCAAAAATTTCGA
This sequence comes from Amborella trichopoda, assembly GCF_054954075.1. Lineage (NCBI taxonomy): Eukaryota > Viridiplantae > Streptophyta > Magnoliopsida > Amborellales > Amborellaceae > Amborella > Amborella trichopoda. The sequence goes on along the minus strand of NC_142348.1, from coordinate 23,851,555 downwards.
GGAATCCTTAAATAGTCTTAACGAAGCAAAGGAAAACCATGGGACTTCTAGGAAGCAAATGGAGGAGAAGGTGCTGGCATAGGTACTTTAGGGGTGCTTGATGCACTTTTCCTCTACTTTTTATTTTCTTTTTCTTTTGAGAAGACAAACGGCTTTGTGGTTTTGTGTATATATTTTAACTCTTGGTGGCATGTATAAACTTGCTTATGCTTTTCTTTCCTTTGGCATCGAAAATACACATATATATTTTTTTTTCAAGCATCCTATCTCTTGGTTTGGTAGCGTCCATTGCCCTATGAAATTCAAAGGTATTTTCGCAGCGTCCTCATATTTAAACAAACTACACCCCAATTAGTGCTCTGAAAAGGAATAGTGAGGGAGTTGTGTTGAAGCCTTCCCTACGACAAAAGAGTAAGTCGATGCTTAGTGTCGTAAGACACTAAGACTTTCTATAGTTTATAGGGATATAGAAAGGACTGTATATAAAAGCCTTCCACACCCTTATAAAAGGTATGGGTAGCTAATGCTTGGTCATAAGACTCTAAGGAGTACTGTCGTTTATAGTCATACAAGAAGGACTATATAAAACCCTTCCACACCCTTAAAATGCGTACGGTGGACAATACTTGGAGTCATAAGACTCTAAGGAGTACTGTAGTTTATAGTCATACATGAAGTATGTGATGATGCTTTAGGTCATATGTTGTGGACCTAGTTATAGACATTTTAGAGTCATGCATCACGGACCATATAATAAATAGTTTAGAGTCATATATCATAGACAGTTGAAGCCCTATAAAGTTGTGCATTAGGCCTATATATATATATATAAAATAAGTGTCTATATGGTCACATATTTCAGTGTATATAGAATGCATGTACTAGTGTATATATACACAGTATATATGCACTTATCAAGGAGGTAGGGGTGCATGTGCATGAGCATAGCAGTGTATATATACATTCATAATTGTATATAACTGATAACAAGCAACTATATACATACACGTATAAACATATCAGTTTATACATATCGTATAAATACTCACATTAGTCCATATATAACATGCACATATGTGTATTATATATATCTGGGAGTGTGAGTGTTAGTGTGAGTGTGTGTGTGTGTGACGTGTGTGTGTGAGTGAGTGTGAATGTGTGTGTGTGAGTGTAAGTGAGTGTGAGTGTGAGTGTGAGTGTGTGTGTGTGAGTGAGTGTGTATGTGTATGTTCTTGTTTGTGAGAGTATGAGTGTGTGAGAGTGTAGTATATAAATTAGTGTACATATACGTTCATAACTGTATAAACTGATAATAAGTGTATATATGGTCATACACATCAATGTATATAAAAATATATATATTAGTGCACTGTATATAAACAGTTATGCACTTTACGTATACACACATATCAGTATATACACATCGTATATACACAGATATCATACACACACATATCAAAGTATTTTATACATACTAATAACTAATGTATTGTATGGTTATATGCATATGTATATATATATATATACACTGAAAATAACGGTTTATATTGCTATACATTAATACATAAACAAACTGTGCTAATAACTGTATGTAAACACTTGCCGTCATTAACATATATAGTGTTTATATATACGATATGTATATATTGAAATATTTATGCATGTATGTATACACTTGCTATCTGCTACATATACAATGATATGCACACGCATATGCATCCTTATGCATTGATAAGTTCATACATATATTACGTATACACTGATATATATGAGCATATAGATACTTATTATCAGTTTATCGGTTATTAACTTATATGTACACTGATATATATATATATATATATATATATGCACACTCAAAACGCATATGTATGTATAAGACCATGTATATACTTATTATCAATGATACATACAATTATTAAAATAATTTGTGTACATATATATGTATAGCAATACATATCATTGTTTTCAATGTATATAGTGTGTGTGACTGAGTGCGTCAGTGTGAGTGTGTGTGTGTGTGTGTGTGTGACTGTGCGTGTGACTGAGTGTGTGGTACATAATTCAGTATACATATATGTTAATAATAGTATAAATTGATAGTAAGTGTATATATAGTCATATACATTAATGTATATAGAAATGTATATATTAGTGCATTGTATATATACAATTATGCACTTTACATACACACAAATCAATATATTCACATCACATATATATAGACAGAACACTCACACACTCACTTATAATAATGTATTTTTAAAACACTAATAACTGTATATAAAGTTGATAACTAATGTTATGTAACGATAATTGCATCAGTAAATAAATATACACTGAAAATAAGGGTATACATTGCTATACATCAATACGTACACAAATTGTGCTAATAACTATATATAGCACTGATAATAAATGTTTACATGGTTTTATACATTAGCGTATATATAAATCATTTATACATATCCATATGAGTGTACGTATTTACATATCAGTATACATATACGTTAATAAATGTATAAACTGATAATAAGAGTCTACATGGTCATATATATCAATGTAAATAAAAATATATGTGTGCACTATCAACACTAAAGGGTGCATGTGCGTACGCATAACAATGTATATATAACTGATAACAAGTTTATACATACACGAATAAACATATCAGTATATACATATTGTATACATATACACACTGTATATATAATCTAAACAGCTAATGAGTGTTTATATGGCAATACATATCAGTGTAAATAAAATGCACGTATTAGTATATACATATACAGTTATGAACTTATCAACGCGTAAAGGTGCATGTACGTGCACATACAAGTGTACATATACATTTATAATTGTACTTAACAGATACAAAACAACTGTATACATGCATGCATATACGTATAGAATATATATCTAAGTGTGAGTGGAATGTAAGTGTGAGTGTGTGTCTGCATGTGTGTGAGTGAGTGTGACCGTGTGTCAGTGAGTATGAGTGTGAGTGTGAGTGTGTGAGTGAGTGAGTTTAGTATATAAATCGATGTACATAAACGTTAATAATTGTATAAACTGATAATAAATATATATGGTCATATACATCAATATATATAGAAATCTACATATTAGTACACTATATATATACAGTTTACACATGCACACATATCAAAATATACACATCGTATATATATAGACATCACGCACGCACACACACATATCAACGTATTTTTTACACGCTAATAACTGTATATATAGCTGATAACTAACGTATTGTACGGTTATATGCATCAGTATATATATATATACACTGAAATTAATAGTATATGCTACTATACATCAATACATACACAAATTGTGCTAATAACTTTATGTACCACTGATAATAAAGTATATACATGATCTTATACATTGGTGTACACAAACCGTTTATACATATGCACATGAGTGTGCGAATAAACATATCACTGTATATATACGTTAATAACTGTATAAACTGATAAGGGTGTGTATATATAAATGTTTGTATGCACTATCAATGCGTAATGGTGCATGTGTATATGCATATCAGTGTATATATAACTGATAGCAAGTTTATACATACATGCATAAACACTTCAGTATATACATGTCATATATATACACACTGTATATATATACAAACTGATAATAAAGGTCTATATGGTCATATATATCAATCTATATTATAAACATACACAGCATACATGCACTTATCAACACGTACGAGTGCATGTGCGTGGGAATATCATGTGTATACAAACATTGATAATTGTATATAACTGCTAACAATCAACTGTATAAAATGAAGCTTGTAAGATCAAGATCTCAAATATGAATAACATAAAGAGATCTGCCTCGATGAAAAGCTGCTTTCATTGTTGTTGATTTACAAGAAAACTTGATGAAGATGAAACTCAACAATAAGAAAAACAAGTATAAATAAGAAAAAAAATTTAGATAGTCTATCATAATTGGGTATTTAGCGTACCCAATTCATCAAGAGAAGAAGCCCATTCTTATGCCTAATTCTATGCAAAGAAATACGAAATTTTGCCTCGGCTTATTTGATTGGAGGTGATAGCCAGTGTCTGTGTATGTGCGAGTGTGCGTATGTGTGAGTGTGAGTGTGAGTGTGAATGTGAGTGTGAGTGTGAATGTGAGTATGTGGGTGTGTAGTACATAAATCAGTGTACATATACTATAGAAACTAATAATAAAATGAACCTTGCAAGATCAAGATCTCAAATACGAATAACATAAAGAGACCTGCCTCGATGATAAGCTGCTTTCATTCTTCTTGATTTACAAGCAAACTTGATGAAGATGAAACTCATCAACAATAAGAAAAACTAGTATAAATAAGAAAAAAAAATTAGATGGTCTATCATAATTGGGTATTTAACGTACCCAATTCATCAAGAGAAGAAGCCCATTCTTATGCTTAATTCTATGCAAAGAAATATGAAAATTTGCCTCGTCTTATTACTATATAAACTAATAATAAATGTATATACTATATAAACTAATAATAAGTGTATATCTGGTCATATATATCAATGTATAAAGAAATGTATATATTAACGAACTATATACATACAGTAATGAACTTTATACATACACATCAGTATATATATATCGTATATATACAGATATCACACACAAATATCAATGTATTTTTTACAAACTAATAACTGTATATATAGTTGATAACTAATGTATTGTACTATGCATCAGTATATATATATACACTGAAAACAATGGTATATATTGTTATACGTCAATACGTACACAAAAATTGCTCCTAACTGTATACATCACTGATAAAAAGTATATACATAGTCTTATACATTAGTGTATATATAAACTATTTATATATAGACATATGAGTGTGCATTTACATATCAATGTACATATACGCTAATAACTGCACAAAGTGATAATACGTGTCTATATGGTCATATATATCAGTGTCTATAGAAATGTATCTGTGAACTATCAACACGAAAGGGTGTATCTGCATGCGTATATCAGTGTACATATCAGTATATACGCATAAACACGCATAAACATATCAGTATATACATATCGTATATATACACACTGTATATATTATATATAAACTGCTCATAAGTATCTATAAGGTAAAGAGATCCGCTTCAATGATAAGTTGCTTTCATGCTTGTTGATTACAATCAAACTCGATAAAGATGAAGCTCATCAATAATAATAAGAACAAATACAAATAAGATAAAAAATTTCGATGGATTATCACAATTGGGTATTTAGCATACCCAACTCATCAAGAGAAGAAACCATTCTTATGCTTAATTCTATACATAGTAATATGGAATTTCGCCTCAGCATATCTGATTATAGGTGATAGCCAGAAGCAGTGATTCAAAAAGCGGACCGCTTAGCGCCTAAGCAGGCACCCAACGCCCAACCCAAGGCCTGCTCCCCACTTAGGCGGTATGGAACCCACCTAGGCGGGCGCTCGCCCAAAGGTGGAAATTCCTTTTTTTTTTAAGTCGACAAAAATTGATCAAGACATCACCCATTGATATTAGATTTAAGTTTTGATGTTTTATAAATCTATTGGGAGGTTTTTCAGAAAATTTTGAGTCCTTAAAAGCATCTTGGACTAGGCCGCCTAGGTTCTGAGCGCCCCCCTCCTAGGCGCTGGGCGTCCTGGACCTCCCAGGCCGCCTAGGACCCACCTAACGCTTTCTGAAACACTAGCCAGATGAAATAATCTCCAGCTTTAATACCCAATTTTATCACAGTTTGAAAAATTGTATATGCAACGAAAAGTCATTCAAAGGGAAGATAATGATTCGAATAGAAAGAATTGAGAGGAAAATAATAAAAATTAGCAGGGGGGATAGGTTAATTCTCCTTTCTGGCTGCAACAGCCACCTGTGAATTCATATACATATCAATGTACATATACGCTAATAACTGTAAAAACTGAGAAAAAAAGTGTCTATATGCACTGTCAATGCGTAAGGGTGCATGTACGTGAGCATATTAGTGTATATGTTTGTGACTGTGTTTGTGTTTATGTTTGTGAGTGAGTGTAGTGTGAGTGTGAGTGTAAGTGCGTGTGTAGTATATAAATTAGTGTACATATACATTAATACATGTATAAATTGAAAATAAGTGTTTATATGGTCATTTACATAAATATATATATATCAGTGTACATATACATTAATACATGTATAAATTGAAAATAAGTGTACATATGGCCATTTACATCAATGTATATAGATCAGTGTACATATACGTTAGTACATGTATAAATTGAAAATAAGTGTATATATGGCCATTATACCTAATAAAATTGTAAACCACAAGTAAAGCTTCAGAAAATTCAATCCATATTTGCATGAAAGAAGCAAGAGTGTGTGTGTTAAGAAAAAATTATATAATAAAATTGCAAACCACAAGTAAAGCTCTAAAAAATACACTCCTTATTTGCATGAAAGAAGTAAGAGCAGTACTATACTAGAGAAGAAAGAACCATTAAGCAAATCAAGCTAGCAAGATCAAGATCTCAAATATCGAATGACACAAGGAGATCCGCCTAGATGATAAGTTGCTTTCAGGCTTGTTGATTAATAAGAAAACTCAATGAAGATGAATCTCAACAATAATAATAAAAACAAGCACAAATAAAATAAAAAATTAACATGGATTATCACAATTGGGTATTTAACATACCCAATTCATCAAGACAAGAATTCCATTCTTATGCCTAATTCTATACAAAGTACTATGGAATTTCGCGAGGCATATCAGATTAGAGGTGATAGTATATATATTTGTGAGTATCAGTGTGATAGTGAGTGAGTGTGAGTGTGAGTGTGAGTGTGAGTGTGAGTGTGAGTGTGAGTGTGAGTGTGTGTGAGTGCGAATGTGTGTATGTGTGAATGTGAGTATGAGTGTGAGTGTGAGTGTGAGTGTGAGTGTGAGTGTGAGTGTGAGTGTGAGTGCGTGTGTGTAGTATAAAAATATACACTGATTTTTATACTACACACACACACTCACACTCAGTGTACGTATACGCCAATAAAGGCATAAACTGATAATATTCGTTAATAACTGTATAAACTGATAATAAGTGTCTATAATAGATGCACCCTTACGCATTGATTAGTAAATATATATTGTGTATGTAAGTATGTATATACATGCATTTTATATACACTGATATATATGATAATATACACTTATTAGCCGTTCATATGTATATATATACAGTGTTTAATATACTATATATATATATACTGATACATTCATGCGTGTATGTAAACACTTACCGTCATTAACATATATAGTATTTATATATACGATATGTATATACTGATATATTTATGCGTGTATGTATACACTTGTTATCTGTTACATATACCTTGATATGCACACGCATATGCATCCTTATGCATTGATAAATTCATACATATATTACGTATACATTGATATATATGAGCATATAGACACTTATTATCAGTTTATCAGTTATTAACTTATATGTACACTGATATATATATACGCACACTCAAACGCATATGTATAATGTATAAGATAGTCTATCATAATTGGGTATTTAGCGTACCCAATTCATCAAGAGAAGAAGCCCATTCTTATGCTGAATTCTATGTAAAGAAATATGAAATTTTGCCTCGACTTGTTACTATATAAACTAATAATAAGTGTATATACTATATAAACTAATAATAAGTGCATATCTGGTCATATACATCAATGTATAAAGAAATGTATATATTAATGCACTATATACATACAGTAATGAACTTTATACATACACATCAGTACATACAAATCGTATATATACAGATATCACACACACATATCTATGTATTTTTTACAAACTAATAACTGTATACATAGCTGATAACTAATGTATAGTACTATGCATCAGTATATATATATACACTGAAAACAATGGTACATATTGCTATACATCAATACGTATACAAAAATTGCTCCTAACTGTATATATCACAGATAAAAAGTATATACATGGTCTTATACATTAGTGTATATCTAACCTATTTATATATAGACATATGCGTGTGCATATACATATCAGTGTACATATACACTAATAACTGCATAAAGTGATAATACGTGTCTATCAACGCGAAAAGGTGTATCTGCGTGTGTATATCAGTGTACATATAACTGCTAGAAAGTTTATATATACACGCATAAACATATCAGTATATACATATCGTATATATACACACTGTATATATTATATATAAACTGCTAATAAGTATCTACAAGGTAAAGAGATCCACGTCGATGATAAGTTTCTTTCATGCTTGTTGATTACAAGCAAACTCGATGAAGATGAAGCTCATCAATAATAATAAGAACAAGTACAAATAAGATAAAAAAATTTAGATGGATTATCACAATTGGGTATTTAGCATACCCAACTCATCAAGAGAAGAAACCATTCTTATGCCTAATTCTATATATAGTAATATGGAATTTCGCCTCAGCATATCTAATTATAGGTGATAGCCAGAAGCAGTGATTCAAAAAGCGGACCGCTTAGCGTAGGCAGGCAACCAACGCCCAGCCCAAGGCCTGCTCCCCACTTAGGCGATAGGGAACCCACCTAGCCGGGTGCCCGCCCAGAGGTGAAAATTGATCAAAACATCACCCATTGATATTAGATTTAAGTTTTGATGTTTTATAAATCTATTGGGAGGTTTTTAGAAAATTTTGAGTCCTTAAAAGCATCTTTGACTGGGCATCCTTGTTGGATTTGACTGGGCCGCCTAGGTTCTGGGCGCCCCCTCCTAGACGCTGAGCGTTCTGGACCCCCCAGGCCGCCTAGGACCCACCTAGCGCTTTTTGAAACACTGGCCAGACGAAATAATCTCTAGCTTTAATGCCTAATTTTATCACAATTTGAAAAATTGTATATGCAAGGAAAAGTCAGTCAAAGGGAAGATAATGATTCGAATAGAAAGAATTGAGAGAAAAATAATAAACAATTAGCAGGGGGGCTAGGTTAATTCACCTTTCTGGCTGCAACAGCCACCTGTGCATTCATATACATATCGATGTACATATACGCTAATAACTGTAAAAACTGAGAAAAAGTGTCTATATGCGCTATCAATGCGTAAGGGTGCATATACGAGAGCATATAAGTGTATATATTTGTGACTGTGTTTGTGTTTATGTTTGTGAGTATGAGTGTGAGTGTAAGTGTGTGTGTAGTATATAAATTAGTGTACATATACGTTAATACATGTATAAATCGAAAATAAGTGTTTATATAGTCATTTAAATCAATGTATATAGATCAATGTATATATACGTTAATACATGTATAAATTGAAAATAAGTGTATATATGGCTATTTACATCAATGTATATAGATCAGTGTACATATACGTTAGTACATGTATAAATTGAAAATAAGTGTATATATGGCCATTTTTATACATAATAAAATTGTAAACCACAAGTAAAGCTTCAGAAAATTCAATCCAAATTTGCATGAAAGAAACAAGAGTGTGTGTGTTAAGAAAAAATTATATAATAAAATTGCAAACCACAAGTAAAGCTCTAAAAAATACACTCCTTATTTGCATTAAAGAAGCAAGAGCAGTACTATATTAAAGAAGAAAGAATCATTAAGCAAATCAAGCTAGCAAGATCAAGATCTCAAATATCGCTTGACGTAAGGAGATCCGCCTAGATGATAAGTTGCTTTCAGGCTTGTTGATTAACAAGAAAACTTGATGAAGATGAATCTCAACAATAATAATAAAAAATAGCACAAATAAGATAAAAAATTAACATGGATTATCACAATTAGGTATTTAGCGTACCCAATTCATCAAGAGAAGAAACGCATTCTTATGCCTAATTCTATTCAAAGTAATATGGAATTTCGCGAGGCATATCAGATTAAAGGTGATAGTATAATTATTTGTGAGTGTCAGTGTGATTGCGAGTGTGAGTGTGAGTGTGAGTGTGAGTGTATGTGTGAGTGCGAATGTGAACGTGAGCGTGAGCGTGAGTGCGTGTGTGTGTAGTATAAAAATCAGTGTACGTATACGCCAATAAAGGCATAAACTGTATAAACTGATAATATTCGCTAATAACTGTATAAACTGATAATAAGTGTCTATATAGTAATATATATCAATACATATAGAAATGTATGTATGCACTATCAATGCGTAAGGGTGCATGTACATGTACATATCAGTGTTTATAGATAACAAGTGCATACATAATAAACATATCAGTATATGCATATCTTATATAGACAGACTGTATATATATATATATATATAAACTATTAATAATATATATAGAATGCATGTATTAGTATACACATACACAATATATATGCACTTATCAACGCATAACGGTGCATGGGCGTGTGCATATTTGTGTATATATACATTGATAATTGTATATAACTGATAGCAAGCAATTGTATATATACTCGCATAAACATATCAATATAAACACATCGTATATATGCACATACAGTCCATACACAATACGTAAACATGTGTAGTATATATATTTGGGTGTATGAGTGAGTGTGAGTGTGAGTGTGAGTGTATGTGTGTGAGTGTGTATGAGTGTGAGTGGTAAGTGTGAGTGTGAGTGTGAGTGTAAGTGTGAGTGAGTACATGTGTAGTATATAAATTAATGTACATATACGTTAATAACTGCATGAACTGATACATCAATATATATAGAAATATATATTTTAGCGCATTGTATAGATACAATTATGCACTTTACACATACACACATATCAGTATACACACATCGAATATATACAAACATCACACACACACATATCAATGTATTTTTTACACATAAATAGCTGTATATACACCGAAAATAATGATATATATTGCTATACATCCATACGTACACAAATTGTTCTAATAATTGTATATATCACTAATAATAATAATACATGGTCTTATACATTAATGTATATATAAACCCTTTATACACGTACATATGAGTGTGCATATATATATATCAATGTACTTATATCAGTTTATACAAAAACTGCAAGCAAAAGTATACATACACGCATAAACATATCAGTATATACATATCATATATATGCACAAATCAATCCATACACAATACGGATATATGTGTAGTATATATATCTGCGAGTGTGAGTGTGAGTGCGACTGTGAGTGCGAGTGCGAGTGCGAGTGCGAGTGCGAGTGTGAGTGTATGTGAGTGAGTGAGTGAGTGAGAGTGAGAGTGTGTGAGTGTGTGTATGTGAGTGTGTGTGTGTGTGTGAATGTGAGTTTGAGTCTGAGTGTGTGTGTAGTATATAAATCAGTGTACATATACGTTAGTAACTGTATAAAATAATAATAAGTGTATATATAGCCATATACATAAATGTCTATAAAAATGTATATATTAGTGCACTGTATATAAACAATTATGCACTTTATATATACATATCAGTATATACACATCGTATATAAACAGACATCACACACACATCAATGTATTTTTTACACACTAATAACCCTCTATATATAGCAGATAACTAATGTCTTGTATGTGTACACTGATACATGCATTCTATCTATATTAATATATATGACCATAGAGACATTTATTAGCAGTTTATATAGATATATACAACATGTATATATAAGATACATATATACTGATATGTTTATGTATGTATGTATAAACTTACTATCAGTTACATATACACTGATATGCACACACATGCACCCTTACGCATTGGTAATGCATACATACATTTCTATATAAACTAATTGATAAATACGACCATATAGACACTTTTTATCCGCTATATATACAGTTATTAGTGTTTAAAAAATACATTCATGTGTGTATGTGCAAAGTGCATAACTGTATCTCTATAATGCACTAATATATACATTTATATATACATTGACATATATGACCATATATAGATACACTAATGATGTTTATACAGCCATTAATGTGTATATGTACACTGATTTATGTACAATGATGTTTATACGTGTGTTTACACTTGCTATCAGTTATATATACGTCGACATGCGTACACATGTGCATCCTTACGCAATGATAAGTTCATACATACATTTTTAGATAAGTTTATACAGTTATTAATATATATGTACATATTTATACAGTTATTAGCGTAGATGTACATATCAACGCACAGTCATATGCATTTATATAAAGTGTTTATACAAACACTAAATTATAAGATTATGTCTATACTTATTTTAAGTGATATATACAGTTATTAGAACAAACATATCATATATATACACACATCAGTCTATATACAACACGCATATATGTGTAGTATATATATATATATATCTGTATGTAGTACATATATATATATATATCTATGTGTGTGTGTGTATTATATATATATGGATGTGTATATATATGTGTGTGAACGTAGTATATATATATATATTTATATATATTTATATATATATATTTAAATACATTTATAAATATATATATATATATATATATATACGTGTGTGTAGTATATAAATCAGTGTACATATAAGCTAAGAACTGTATAAACTGATAAATGTATATATGGTCATATACATCAATGTATATAGAAATATATATATCAGTGTACATATACGCTAATAACTGTATAACCAGCTAATAAATGTATATATGGTCATCTACATCAACGAAGATACAAATACATATATTAGTGCACTATATATATATATTGTTATGCAGTTTACGCATACATCAGTACATACACATCATATATATACAGACATCACGCACACACATATCGATGTATTTTTTACACACAAATAACTGTATATATAGTTGTTAGCTAATGTAATGTACGGTTATATGCATCAATATATATATATATATACATTAACAACAATGGTATATATTGCTATACATCAATACGTACATAAAATGTGCTAACTCTATATATCACTGATAATAAGTCATGCTCTTATACATTAGTGTATATATAAACACTTTATATAAATACATATGAATGTACGTATATACATATCAATGTACATATACGTTAATAACTGTATAAATTGATAATAAGTGTCTATTTGGTAATATATATCACTGCATATAGAAATGTGTATATGAAGTTATCAATGCGTAAAGGTGCATGTGTGTGCGCATATATAACTGATAGCAAGTGCATATACATTGATGTATATGACCATCAATACACTTATGACCAGTCTATACAGGTTTTTGCATATATGTACACATATTTACATACACACACAGATATATATATATATATATATACATACTACACATATATACACATTGTGTATGGACTGATATGTATATATACGATATTTTATGCGTGTATGTATACATTTGCTTGCGATCAGTTATATACATTTATCAATGTATATATATATACACTCATATACGCACGTAGATAAACCCTTATGCGTTGATAAGTGTGCAAATAATATGTATGTATGTATCTATACAGTAATACATGCATTCTATGTACACTGATATATATGACTATAAAGACACTTATTAACAATTTACAAATAATACAGTGTTTATATATACGATATATATATACTGATATGTTTATGCGTATATCTATACACTTGCTATCAGTTATATATATCCTGATAAGCGCACGCACATGCACGCTTATACATTGATAAGTTCATACATACATTTCCATATAACTGATATATATGACCATATAGACTCTTATTATCAGTATATGTACACTAATATGTATATACACACACTCATAAGCATATGTATAATGTGTTTATAAATACACTAATCTATAAGACTATGTATATACTTATTATCAGTGATATATACAGTTATTAAAATAATTTACATACATATTGATGAATAGCAATACACACCATTGTTTTCAGTGTATATATATACATTGATGCATATAATCATACAATAAATTAGTTATAAGCTAAATATACACGTGTAAAAAATACAATGATGTGTATGTGATGTCTGCATATATACGATATATATATATTGATATGTGTGCATATGTAAAGTTCATAACTGCATATACACAGTGCACTAATATATATATTTTTATAAATTGATGTATATGATCAATATAAATACTTATTATCAATTTATACAGTTATTAACGTATATGTACACTAATTTATATACTAAACACACCCACTCACACATACTTACATATATATATTTATATAAACTACACATATATACGTGTTGTGTATTGACTGTTGTATGTATATTTATGATATGAATATACTGATATGTTTATGCATGTATACATACAATTGCTTTCTGTCAGTTATATACGATAATTAATGTACATATATATTGAGCACGCACATGCACCCTTACACGTTGATAAGTGCATATAAATTGTATAGGTCCATACTAATACATGCAGTCTATATATACTGATATATATGACCATAAAGACACTTATTAGCAGTTTTTATAAGTATATACAGTGTGTAATATCTAAGATATGTATAAACTAATATGTTTATGTGGGTAAGTATATACCTGCTATCTGTTATACATACATTGATATGCACACGCATATGCACCCTTATGCATTGCTAGTGCATAATACATTTCAATATACACTAAATGATATATACGATTATATAAGCACCTATTATCAGTTTATACAGTTATTAGCGTATATCTACACAACTGACATGTAGGCACACTGATATGTACATGTATATATGTAAACTAATGTATAAGACCATGTAATATACTTATTATCAGTGGTATATATAGTTATTAGGACTATTTGTATATGTATTGATTTATAAAAACATATACTATTGTTTTCGATGAATATTTATATATATATATATATATATAAATTCTGATGCATATAACCATACAATACTTTAGTTATCGACTATATACACACTTGTTAGTGTGTAAAAAATACATTGATATGTGTGTGTGATGTTTGTATATATATATGAAGTGTATATACTGAAATTGGTATATGTATAAAGTGCATAACTGTATAAATATAGAGCAAATTACATACATTCATATACACATTCATGTATATGACCATACATACACTTACTATCAGCTTATACACACACATAACATATATATATTACACATAAATGTGTGTTATTAATGTATATATGCACAGGATATATGCATACAGATGCACCCTCACGCGTTGTTAAGTGCATATATATTGTGCATGTAGTATACCAATACATACATTCTATATACACTAATATATATGACCATATAGATACTTATTAGCAGTATATATATAGTGTGTATATATATAAGACATGTATGTACTGATATGTTTGTATGTGTATATATACACTTGCTATCAGTTATATATACGTTGATATGTGGCAAATGCACCATTATGCATTGCTAAGTTCAAACATACATTTTTACATGCACTGATATATATGACCATATAGACACTTATTATCAGTTTATCATTTATTATCAGTTTATATAATTATAAATATATGTATACACTGATATGTATATATGCAAACTCATATGGATATGTATAAAGTGTTTATACATACACTAATGTAAAAGACCATTTATGTATATAGAATGCATGTATTAATGTATACACAATATATATATATATATATATACACACATCAACGCGTAATAGTGCATGTACGTGTGTATATCAGTGTATATATACACACATCAACGCGTAATGGTGCATGTACGTGCGTATCAGTGTATATAAGAGATTGCAAGCAACTGTATACGTACATGCAAAACATATCAGTATATACTTATCATATATATACTCACATTAGTCCATACACAACATGCATATATGTGTAGTATATGTATATATTTATATGTATTTGTGTGTAAATCAATGAATATATACGTTAATAACTGTATAAATTGATAATAAGTGTATATATGGCCATATACATCAATGTATATAAAAATGTTTATATAAGTGCACTTTATATATGTAGTTATGCACTTTACATACACGTATCAGTATATACACGTCGTACATATATACAAACATCACATACACATACACATCAATGTATTTTTTACACAATAATTGTATATATATCTGATATTAATATATAAAATGGTTATTTACATCAGTATATACACTGAAAATAATGATATATATTGCTATACATCAATATGTATACAAATTGTACTAATAACTATATATATCACAGAGACTAAGTAAGCCATGAGCTTATACATTAGTGTATAAATAAACACTTTATATATATGTATATAAGTATGCGTATATATATGTCAGTGTACACATACGTTAATAACTGTATAAAATGATAACGAATGTGTATAAGGTCATATATATCAGTGTATATAAAAATGTATGTATAAACTTATCAATGCATAAGGGTGCATGTGTGTACACATATTAGCGCATAAATCACTGCTTATCAGTTTATACAATTAATATCATATATGTACATAGATTTATATACAACACAGACATAGACATGCATATTGTGTATGGATTAATGTATACGATATGTTTATGTTTGTATATATACACTTGCTTGCTATCAATTATATGCAATTGTCAATGTATATGATCATTAAAATACTACATATATACAGTGCACAACACTACACATATATACAGTGCACAACACTACACATATATACGTGGTGTTTGGACTGATGTGTACATATATACGATATGTATATAATGATGTGTTTATGCGTGTATATATATAGTTTTTTACTATCAGTTATATACAATAATCTATATATATATATATATATATATATATATATATATATTGATATGCATACATGCATGCACCCTCACATCTTGATAAGTGCATATATACAGTGTATGTGTAACTAATACATACATTTTATATACACTGGTATATATGACCATAAAGACACTTATATATATATATATACACTTGCTATCAGTTATACACACTGATATGCTCATGCACATACGCCCCTACGCATTTGTACATACATTTATAAAGTGTTTCTAAATACACTAATGTATAAGACCATGTATATACTTATTATACACGGTCTTAGCACAGTTATTAGCATAATTTGTGTACGTATTGATTTATAGAAATATATGTCATTATATTAAGTGAATATATATATATATACTGATGCATATAACCATACACTACATTAATTATCAGTTATATATACAATTATTATAGTGTAAAAGATACATTTATATGTGTGTGAAGTCAGTATATATACGCTAATAACTGTATAAACTGATATAAATGTCTATATGGTCATAGATATCAGTGTATATAGAAATGTATGTATGCACTACCAATGCGTAAGCGTACATGTACGCGCACATATCAGTGTTTATAAAAACCTGGACAATTGTATATAACTGATAACAAGCAACTATATACATACTCTTATAAACATATTAGTATATACATATCGTATATACACACATATCAGTCCATATATAACATGCAAATATCTGTAGTATATAAATCTGAGTGTGAGTGTGTGTGGTGTAAGTGTTAGTGTCAGAGCGTGTGTGAGTGTGAGTGTGTGAGTGTGTAAGTGTGTGTGGTGTAAGTGTTAGTGTCAGTGTGTGTGAGTGTGAGTGTGTAAGTGTGAGTCTGAATGAACGTGAGTGTGTGTAGTATATAAATAAGTGTACCTATACGTTAATAACTGTATAAACTGATAATAAGTATATATATGATCATATACATCAATGTGTATACACACATAACAGTATGTACACATCGTATATAGACAGGCGTCACACACATCAACAAACGTGTTACACACTAATAACTGTAAAAAAAGCTAATAACTAAGGTATTATATAGTTATATGCATCAATATATAAAAATACTGAAAACAATGGAATATAATGTTATATATTAATACATACACAAATTGTGCTAATAAATATATATATCACTATAATAAGTATATTCATGGTCTTATATATTAGTGTATATATAAATTATTTATACATATGCAAATGAGTGTACATATATACATATCAATGTACATATACACTAATAACAATATAAACTATCATGAATTTATAGAAGGGATTAAATATATCATTCATTATTTTTTGGAATTCAGATGGAGCATTTTATATACTACACACACACATATATATATATATATATAAACTACGCATATATGTGTTGCGTTTGGACTGTTGAGTGTATGCACATACGAGATGTATATACTGATATGTTTATGTGTATTTATACAGTTGCTTACTATCAGTTATACACAATAATCATTTAATATATACACTGATACACGATCATATACATCAATGTATATAGAAATATATATATTAGTGTTATATATACAGTTATAAATCAATCTACATATACGCTAATAACTATATATACTGATAATAGGTATACATATGGTCATCTACATCAATGTATATAGAAATATATATATACAGTTATGCAGTTCACATACTGTTCGTACATAGACATCGTATATATACGAACATCACACAAACACATACACACATCGATGTACTTTTTATACACAAATAACTGTATATATAGCTGATAACTAGTATATAGTAATGACATCAATATATATATACATTAAAAACAATAGTTTATATTGCTTTACAATAATACCGACATAAAATGTGCCAATAACTGTATATATCACTGATAGATATTATATATTAGTACGTATATACAGATCAATGTACATATACGTAAATAACTGTATAAACTGATAACAAGTGTCCATATGAGAATATAACTCACTGTATATATAAATGTATATATGAACTTATCAATGCATAAGGGTGCATATGCGTGTACATATTAGGGCATATATAACTGATAGTAAGTATATATACATTAATGTACAAGACCATATATATACTTATAATCAGCTTGTATAGTTTTTAGCGTATATGTATACTGATTTATATACAACACACACACATATATATACTATATACATATATGTGCTGAGTATGGACTGATGTGTATATATACGATATGTTTATGCATGTATGCATACACTTGTTAGATATACATTGTATATACACACTAATATGTGTACATAGATGCACCCTTACGTATTGATAAATGTATATATACTGTGTATGTCTGTATCTATACACTAACACATGCATTCTATGTGTACTGATATATATCACTATGTAGATACTTATTAACAATTTACAATATATATACAATGTTTATATATACGATATGCATATACTGATATGTTTACGTACCTTGATATGGGACATACATGCACTCTTATGTATTGAAAAATTCATACGTACATTTATATATACACTGATATATATGATCATATAAACACTTATTATCAGTTTATACAGTTATTAAAGTATATGTACACTGATATGTATATACGCACACTCATATGCATATGTATAATGTGTTTACATATATACTAATATATAAGACCATGTGCATACTTATTATCAGTGATAGATACAGTTATTAAAACAATTTATGTACATAATGATGTATAACAACATATACCATAGTTTTAAGTGTATACCATAGTTTTAAGTGTATATATATAAATTACTTATATATTTATTTGTGTGTAAAAAATACATTGATATGTGTATGTGATGTTTGTATATATACGATGTGTATATACTAATATGTGTGTATGTATAAAATTCATAACTGCATATATACAGTGCACTAATATATATTTCTATATCCATTGATGTAACATGATCATATAACTACGTATTATCAATTTATACAGTTACTAACGTATATGTACACTGATTTATATATTACACATACACGCACATACATATATGTTTATATAAAAAAACTACACAGATATGCGTATTGTGTATAGACTATTGTGCGTATATATACGATATGAATATACTGATATGTTTATGCGTGTAAGCATAAACTTGCTTGTTATCAATTATATACACTGATATGTGCTGACACATGCACGCTTACGAGTTGATAAGTGTATATATAACGTGTATCTGTACACTAATATCATGTATTCTATATACACTGATATATATAACCATAGAGAAACTAATTAGCAATTTATATATATATATATATATATATATATATATATATATATATACAGTGTGTAATATCTAAGATATGTATATACTGATATATTTATGTGTATATGTACATACCTGCTATTTGTTATTATACATGATCTTATACATTAGTGTACATATAAACCATTTATATATATGCATATGAGTGTGTGTACAAACACAGCAACGCACATATACGTTAATAACAGTATAAACTGATAACGGTGTATATAGAAATGTATGTCAACGCCATCAATGTATAAGGGTGCAGGTGCATACACATATCAGCGTATATATAACTGCGAGCAATTTTATACATATACACAAACATATCGGTATGTACATATCGTATATATAGACACATAAACTGCTAATAAAGGTCTATATGATCATATATATCAGTGTATATAGAATTCATGTATTAATGTATACATACACAGTATATATGCATTTATCAACGCGTAAAGGTGCATGTTCATGCGCATATAAATGTATATATACATTGATAATTGTATATACCGGATAGCAAGCAACTGTATATATACATGTATAAAAATATCAGTATATACATATCGTATATATATACACATCAGTCCATACACCACGCATATGTGTGGTATATATATCTATGAGTGTGAATGTGAGTGTGAGTGTGAGTGTGAGTGTGAATGTGAGTGTGAGTATGAGTGTAGTATTTAAATCAGTGTCCATATAAGTTAACAACTATATAAACTGATAATAAGTGTATATATGGTCATATACATCAATGTATATAGAAACGTTTACATTAGTGCATTGTATATAAACAGTTATGCACTTTACATACAAACATATCAGTATATATGCTCATCGAATATATATATAGAAAACACACACACACACATACATCAAGGTTTATTTTACACACTAATAATTGTAAATATAACAGATAACTAATATGTTGTAAGGTTATATGCATTAGTATATATATACACTAAAAACAATGCTATATATAGCAATACATAAATACAAATACAAATTGTGC
This sequence comes from Amborella trichopoda, assembly GCF_054954075.1. Lineage (NCBI taxonomy): Eukaryota > Viridiplantae > Streptophyta > Magnoliopsida > Amborellales > Amborellaceae > Amborella > Amborella trichopoda. Next base: position 23,830,373 of record NC_142348.1, on the reverse strand, counting down.
TAATAAATGTATATATCACAGATAATAACGATATACATGGTCTTATATATTAGTATATAAAAAAACCTTTTATACATATGCTTATGAGTGTGCATTTATATAAACATATACGCTAATAACATTATAAATTGATAATAAGTGTTTATATGATCATATATATCAGTGTATATAGAAATATATGTATGCACTATCAATATGAAAATGTGCATGTACGTACGCATAACAGTCTATATATCAGTGATAGCAAATTTATACATACATGCATAAACATATCAGTATATACATATCGTATGTACATACACATTGTATATATATATATAACCAGCTAATAAGTGTTTATATGTTTATATATATATTAGTGTATCTAAACTGCAAGTATTAGTGTAAACATACAAAATATATAGGCACTTATCAATGTACAAAACTAATAGCAAGCAACTATATACATACTCGATTCATCAAGGGAAAAAACCCATTTTTATGCCTAATTCATACAAAGTAATATGGAAATTCGCGTAGGCTTGTCAGATTAGAGGTGATATCTAAACAAATAATCTCTAAAATAGCCAAAAAGGAGGGGAGGGGAGGGGGGGGATCTGTACATTTACCTTCTTGGCTGCAACAGCCACCTATGCATTCATATACATATCAATGTGAATGTTAGTTTGAGAGTGTGTGTGGGTATGAGTGTGTCAGTGTGTGCGTGTGTCAGTGTGTCAATGTGTATGTGTGTGTGTGTGTGTGTCTATGTGAGTGTGTGTGAATGTGAGTGTGAGTGAGTGTGAGTGTGTGTATGTGTGTGTTACGAAAAAGTTAATAAAATTGCAAACCACAAATAAAGCTCAAGAAAATTCACTCCCTATTTGCATGAAAGAAGAAAGAGTGTGTGTTAAGAAAAAGTTACTTAATAAAGATGCAAACCACAAGTAAATCTCCAAAAAATTCACTCTAAAAGAAAAATTCACTCCATATTTGCATGAAAGAAACAAGAGCAATACTTTACTAGAGATATGTTCATTTACCTTATGAGCTGCAATAGCCACCTGTGCATTCATATACATATCAATGTGCATATACGCTAATAATTGTATAAACTGATAAAAAGTGTCAATATGGTCATATATATCAGTGTATATAAAAATGTATAAACTGATAAAAAGTGTCAATAGGGTCATATATATCAGTGTATATAAAAATGTATATATGCACTATTAATGCGTAAGGGTGTAAGTGCGTACGCATATCAGTGTATATATAACAGACAACAAGTTTATACATACACGCATAAACATATCAGTATATACATATCGTATATATACACACTGTATATATATGAACTGCTAATATATGTCAATGTGGTTAAAAATATCAATGTATATAGAATGCATCATAGACAGTATATATACACTTATCAACGCATAGGGGTATACAATGATTATTGTATATAATTGATAGCAAGAAACTGTATATATACACCCATAAATATATCAATATATACATATCGTATATATATAGACATCAATCCATATACAACACGCAAACATGTGTAACATATATCAATGAGTGTGAATGTGAGTGTCAGTGTGTGAGTGAGTGTGAGTGTAAGTGTGAGTGTGAGTGTGAGTGAGTGTATGTATGTGAGTGTGAATGTGAGTGTCAGTGTGTGTGTGAGTGTGAGTGTATATGTGAGTGTGTGTGTGTGTGTGTGAGTGTGAGTGTGAGTGTGAGTGTGAGTGTGAGTGTGAGTGTGGGTGTGCGTATGTTAAAAAAAAGTCAATAAAATTACAAACCACAAGTAAAGCTCCAAAAAATTCACTCTATATTTGCATGAAAGAAGCAAGAGTGTGTGTGTGTCAAGAAAAAGTTACTTGATAAAATTACAAACCACAAGTAAAGCTCCTGAAAATTCACTCCATATTTGCATGAAAGAAGCAAGAGCAGTAAGTATTATACCAGAGAAGAAAGAACCATTAAGCAAATCAAGCTTGCAAGATCAAGATCTCAAATATCGAATAACGTAAAGAGATCCGCCTTGATGATAGGTTACTTTCATATTTGCCGATTTACACGTAAACTCGATAGAGATGAAGCACATCAATGATAATAAAAACAAGTACAAATAAGAAAAAAAAAATAGATGGACTACTACAATTGGGTATTTTAGCCTACCCAATTCATCAAGAGAAGAAACCCATTCTTGCGCTTAATTCTATACAAATTAATATGTAATTTCGCCTAGGTTTATCTGATTAGAGGTGATAGCAAGCAAATCAAGCTTGCAAGATCAAGATCTCAAATATCGAATAACGTAAAGAGATCCGCCTTGATGATAGGTTACTTTCATATTTGCCGATTTACACGTAAACTCGATAGAGATGAAGCACATTAATGATAATAAAAACAAGTACAAATAAGAAAAAAAAAATAGATGGACTACTACAATTGGGTATTTTAGCCTACCCAATTCATCAAGAGAAGAAACCCATTCTTGCGCTTAATTCTATACAAATTAATATGTAATTTCGCCTAGGTTTATCTGATTAGAGGTGATAGCCAGAAGAATTAATCTCCATCTTTAATGCCTGATTTTATCATAGTTTAGAAAATTACATAGGGAAGGAAAAATCATACACAGGGACGATAATGATTCGAAGGGTAAGAATTGAGAGGAAAATAATAAAAAAGGGCGAAGGGGGAAGGGAGGGGGATCAGTTTATTTACCTTATTGGCTTCAACATCCATTTGTGCATTCATAAACATATCAACATACATCTATATTAAAAATTGTATAAACTAGTAAAAAGTATCAATATAGCCACATATATCAGTGTATTTAAAAATGTAAATGTATGTCTGCAATATCAATGCTTAAGGGTGCATGTACGTACACATATCAGTATATATATAATTGATAGCAAGTTTATACATACATGCAGAAACATATCAGTATATACAAATCGTATATATACACACTGTATACATACACAGTATATATCCACTTATCAACGCGTAAGGGTGCACGTGAGTGCGCATATCAATGTATATAACAGATAGCAAGCAACTGTATCCATACACAACATGCACACATGTGTAGTATATATATATGTGAGTGTGAGTGTGAGTGTGAGTGTGTGTGTGTGTGTAGTATATAAATCAGTGTATATATGCGTTAATAGCTGCATAAACTGATAATAAGCGTATATATGATCATATATATCAATGTATAAAAAAATTTATACATTAATGTACTGTATATAAAACTTTATGCACTTTACACATACACACATATCAAATATATACACATCGTAAATATACAGACATCACACACACATATCAATGTATTTTTTACACACTAATAACTGTATATATTACAGATAACTAATGTATTGTATGCTTTATACACATCAATATATATGCACTGAAAATAATGATATATATTGCTATACATATATATACACAAATTGAGCTAATAACTGTATACATCACATATAATAAGTACATACATGATCTTATACAGTAGTGCATATATAAACCCTTTATAAATATGCAGATGAGTGTGCGTATATACATTTCAGTGTACATATACACTCATTACTGTATAAACAAATAATAAATTTCTATATGGCCATATATATCAGTGTATATAGAAATGTATGTATGCACTATCAATGCGTAAACGTGCATATGCGTCGCATATCAGTGTACATATAACTAATAGCAAGTTTATATATACATGTATAAACATATCAATATATACATATCCTTTATATGCACATATCCTTTATATGCACACTGCATATATCAGTATATACATGTCGTTTATATGTACATTGTGAGTGTGAGAGCGAGTGTGAGTGTGAATGTGTGTGTGAGTGTGTGTGAGTGAGTGTGAGTTTTAGTTTGTGTGTGAGTGTATATGTGTGTGTGTGTGTGTGTGAGTGTGAGTGTGTGGTGTGTTGTGTGTGTGTATGTGTATGTGTACGTGTTAAGAAAAAGTGACTTAATAAAATTGTAAACCACAAGTAAGGCTCAAGAAAATTTACTCCGTATTTGCATGACAGAGGCAAGAGCAGTACTATACTACAAAAGAAAGAACCATTAAGCAAATCAAGCTTTCAAGTTCAAGATCTCAAATATCAAAAAACGTAAAGAGATCCGCCTCGATGATAAGTTTCATTCATGCTTGTTGAATTACAAGCAAACTCAATGAAGATGAAGCTCATCAACAATAATAAAAACAAGTACAGATATATGATAAAAACTTTAGATGGACTATCACAATTGGGTATTTTAGCATACCTAATACATCAAGAGAAGAAACCCATTCTTATGCCTAATTCTATACAAAGTAATATGGAATTTCGCCTAGGCTTATTTGATTAGAGGTGATAACCAGAAGAAATAATCTCCTTCTTTAATACCTGATTTTATCACAATTTGGAAATTGTATATGGTAGGAAAAATCATTCACAGAGAAGATAATGATTCGAATGGTAAGAATTGAGAGGAAAATAATCAAAAAGGAGGGGGCAGGGGGATCTGTCCCTTTACCTTGTTGGCTGCAACTGCCACCTGTGCTTTCATATACATATCAATGTACATCTACGCTAATAACTGTATAAACTGATAAAAAGTGTATATATGGTCATAAACATCGATGTATATAAAAATGTATATATGCACTATTAATGCGTAAGGGTGCATGTGCGTACGCATATCAATGTATATATAACAGACAACAAGTTTATACACACATCAGTCCATACACACCACGCATATGTGTAGTATATATATCTGTGAGTGTGAGTGTGAGTGTGTGTGAGTGTGAGTGTGAGTGTGAGTGTGAGTGTGTGTGTGTGGGTGAGTGTGAGTACGAGTGTGTGTAGTATACATATATGTTAATAACTGTATAAACTGATAAATACCGTATATATCGTCATATATACTAATGTATATATTAATGTATTGTATATATACAGTTACGCATTTTAAACATACACACATATCAATATATACACAGCGTATATATACAGACATCACACGCATACATACACACATATTAATGTATTTTTTACACACTAATAACTATATATGTAGCAGATAACTAATGTATTGTATGGTTATATGCATCAGTATGTATATATATACTGAAAACAATAGTCTATATTGCTATACATCAATTCGTACAAATTGAGCGAATAACTGTATATATCACTGATAATAAGTATATACATGGTCTTTTACATAAGTGTACATATAAACCCTTTATTTATATGCATATGAATGTGCGTATCTACATTTCATTGTACATATACACTAATAACTGTATAAACTGATAATAAATGTCATATATGGTCATATATATCAGTGTAT